>NC_072732.1:192564412-192677157 GCF_026930045.1 Uloborus diversus | reverse complement strand
GCAAGGGGGTGGTTTATAGGGTTCAAACCCCCTCCAAAAATGTTTCATCCAAAGAAATGCTTTCCATTATTTATTTATTTAATTTATTTATGTACAATTTGAGGACAAAAATGATATTGTTGTTATTATTATAACATATTTCAATTTTATTTGTGAAATGAAATTAGTATGACTGAAAAAATAGTACAAACTCATTGTGTGTTTATGCTAGTTATTGAGAAAATCATTTATTATGTAACAATATGGCTCCCTCCATTTAGATAACCTATTGTAACAAAAATCAATACAATACATATGAAACCAAATTTGACAGACCATATAAAAGTTTTTTAAAAATGTGTTTGGTAAAACCCCCTCCGAAACAAAAGTCTGGTTACGGCCCTGATACTGATCATTAAAAAAACAAACAGCAGAATGAAAATATTATAAATTTCTAAATACATTTTTTTGTCCAAAAAATTTCAAATACTTTAAAATTTTCCCGAGTGGAAACAAACTCCTCCGGCGAAATAAATTTTTTTTCTCTCCAAAAACACTGTTTTTTTCCACAACATTTTCGGGCTTTTTTTCCTTACTCATCAGCAAGGTGTGCAGGGTTAATTAGCTTACAGCTTGCATTATAAAAACCAGCGTTTTTCATGTGGAATACTGAACATTAATATATATATATATATATATATATATATATATATATATATATATAGTATATATATATATATATATATATATATATATATATATATATTTAACAACCCTCCCCCCCCGCAAAAAAAAAAATTGAAATGTAAGTGCTGTAAACTCCCCGATTATCCGGCGGTCGGATTATCCGCGGTCTTTTTTTTTTCAAACTTATGATTGTGTTATTGTTTGCTTATAGGTTTCACATATATTTTTTTTTTAATTTAATGTTAGTAAATGCAATGTAGCAATGTTTACATTTATAAATTAAATGTATGTGTGAGTGTTATTAATACCTTTTAGCTATTATATAATATATACACTTAGTTTCGTTTTTACCTATTATTCGAATTATCCATGGTTTTTCGCTTATCCGCGGTTACCGAGACACCACATTCCATGGATAATCGGGAGTTTACTGTTTTATAAATTTCTGAATACAGAATGTTGCGCTAGAAATTTAAAAATTTCTAATTTTTCCCGAGTGGAAATAAACCATTTCGGCATAAAATGGAAAAAAACCGTTTTTCTTTCTCAAAGTTTCCGTTTTTTTCTCCAACCATTCCCATCTCTAACTATAACAAAGGGAATCCTAGAATTCGTTACAACAGAAATCTGGCTATAACGATTTTCGTTAAACCGGGATTTTAACGAAATATTTTAAAAGAGCTTCGCAGCTTTTTCGGTGGTTACCCGCCAAAATATAATAACTGAACAATGCAGGACTAGTTCATATATTTTTGCTTTTCTTTACTCAGTGAATCAGTGGACCGAATCAGGATCAGTTAAGGTCCAGGCAGTTTCTACGAAAAGTCTATTCTTCGACTGCTGAAGAAATTCCGCTGGGCAGTTCCGGTTGCAAAATCCGGATTAATCAACGCATCCATAAGTTCACCTCTATCTCAAACACCCGATTTATTGTTTTTATGTGACACTTCAATTAAACCAACTAACGTCTCAAATTATCTTCCATCGCCAACATTCGGTTTATGGGGCATAAATTCGCAGCTATACTGACGCCAGGCCCATACCCAGGATATCAAAGAGGGAGGGGTTTCAGCAAAATGTGCCATGTTTGTTCACATTACATAAAAAGAAAAAAGGGTCTCAGCGTGTTATCAGGGCCGCAGAGAGCCTAGGTGGGCCCCCTTGTCAGTTATATCGCCGGGCTCCCTCCCGCCCCCCAGAAACAGAAGAAGAAGAAAGAAAAGAAGGGGGGGGGGGAATGATGAAAAGAGGGCGAAAAGAAAAGAAGCGGTGGGGGGGGGGGTATCAAAACTGCTTACTAGAAAACAATTAACTCTATTTCAAGTGCCACAACAGTAAATACCAAAAGGGTAATTTTCACTTCATCTTTACGTTTTCTCTTATTCGGAACCCCCCCCCCCCCTTTTCTTTCTTTTCTTTTTGCGTCAGTATCACCGGACCCCTAGTTTCCGACTAGGCTGACATGGCTTCTCGTCGGGCCTGCGTGTTATGTAATTCATATCGAATTGATACGATAGCACAATAGAACCCCAATTATCCGAATCAATTGGAACCGGACCCATTTCCGATAATTAAAAATTCGAATAAATGGATTTTTTTTTCTTCTTTTTTTGAAAAGGGGTTTGAGTAAGCAATTAATGAATGTTTGTTGAAAATGAGAGCGAAAAAAAACTATTTTTCAGAAAAAGCTTTTAATTAAATAGAAAGGCACCACTCTTCATGTTAAGCGTATTTACAAGTGCTGTACATCAGAACTGTATGCACTATGGCTAGAATAATTTATGTTCACATACAGTTCGATTTTACAGGTGAAGAAAGAGAGAAAATAAATTTTACTTTTTTATTTATTAAATATGAATTTATTCTACGACGCATAATAATTTCAATCATGAATTTATTCGAAAATATTTCAGTGTACGATGACTTTTGTGGCGTGTTTCTTTTCTCTCTTTTTGAGCGATTTTAAACAGAAAATCAGTCAATATTTTGAAAACACTGGGTTTTATTTAGATTGACCTAGAAATGATGTGAAAAAATATTGGACTTCATTTTCGAATTCAGTTTCGCGTTATTTTAGTTTTACTACAAAATTTCAAAGTCTAAGAACACTTTTGGGAGCCACTGCATACATACATAAAGCACACAAAAGAAACGCTGCGAAAAATAGATATTTCGGCTGCCTATTTAGTTGTGTACAGGGGCGTGCACAGAAATTTTGGGGCCCGTCAGAAATTTCTTTTCCGGGTCCCCCTACATATTGTTTACCCCTATATTTCTCGCCCAGTTTTAAAAATATCGGGCCCCTTCAGACTCGGCCCGGGTTAACAGGTGTCCTCGACACCCCCCTTGCACGCCCCTGTTGTGTACATATACGTACAAATGTGCCACAAAACATGTAAACATTTATTTAGAAATGATTAACCTTCTCCAACTCAAGACCAACTTGAATGATAAATTTTTAATTTTTTGTATTAATTGGTTCTCAAGTCTATACATATAGAAAAATATGGAATTTTTTAAAAAATTACCTTAATTTTTATTTTTGAGAAAATTTGTGTCTTCTGGAGGAGTGACACTAAAATAATAGTTTTCTAAATCAGAAGAAGGAAGGTTTAAGAGGAAACAGATTATCTCACATGAACAAACACAATATTTAAAGAATTTAGCAACATGTTTAACAAGTTTCTGCTATACAAATAATTACAAAAAGGGATACTTTCCAATGCGCATCCACATAGTTTTCTTTTTACAGAAAATGCTATTTTTATTTGACCGTATAGCAAGCTATGAATAACAATCCGTTAATGAAATATCCCCCTTTTTTTTTCAGAACTGCAACCTACCAGCAAGAAAAAATATACTGTGCAGCATTGACACGTTTTGTTTACCTTTTTCCTAAGTAATTTTTAATGTATCCAACAGGCGATGCTGTGTGAAAATTTAGACTGGAGTTAGAGGTAAATTTTTGGGTGAATATATTACCTTCTTAACTTTGTAGAAGAAAGTGAAAAGAAATAAAGACGAATCCAGACTAACTGGGACTAAAGCCAACGAAAATCCGGGGTAATAAGCAAAACTTATTCTTTAATAAAAAGCAAACTTTTTTTTTATTGCAGCAAAAAAACAATGCTTTGTATTAAAACTACACAGTACTGTTTCTCTAAAATACTATAATATCATTCATAGTTCAGCTGCAGTGGTGTCGGACTGAAGCTCCAAGAGAGGGAGAGAGAGAGTATGCCATATTGTTTATTAAATTAGTACTATACTTTATTGCGCGTTCTATGAAGGAGTTGTTCGTTTAATCTATATAAAAACGCAAATATTTGGCATATTTAAAGTTACGTTCTTGCTAGATTATTTAAAATTATTATTAAAGTCAATATAATTTTTTTACTTCTACAAATTGGATCCGGATAAGCCGGAGATCCGGATAAACGGGAGTCGGATAAACAAGGTTCTATTATATTAAGAAAAATGCAGCACGAACGAAATTTTCAATGAAGTAACTCAAATTAAAATAAGGAGCCGTCAGGTCATTTATCCATAGTTGAGTACTGGGTGTGGCATTCTGCCAACTATTAATCAAAATTAAACTTTCTTTAATCTTTCTTTTTTTTTGCTTGTGCAGTCTTTTATTGGCTTTTAAGGAAATGAAAATGTACTCTGCTTTATTATAGGGCAAATCTTTTCATTATTATAAACTTATTATAGTATGTGAGTTCAGGAGAGTAGAATTAAGAAATGAAAGTTGAGGACCTGACTAGTTATGTTGCCAAGGTGCACCTCGATGGGGAGGTGACGGGGAGGGCACTGTGATCTCCCAAAACTCTCCTTAATTGGCGAAACTTGAAGTTTTATTCGGCAAAATTATCATCATTCAACTAAATTTGGAGTTCCATTCGGCAAACTGACAATTTCCGCCCTCCCAAAAATTTATGCTCGGGCCGCCCCTGCATGTTACATTGACAAAAACAAAATAAATAACACAAGAAGTGATCACTTTATTATTGCAATAACAAAACTAGGGATTAATCGGTAGTAATTGATAATCGATCGTTTTGAAGATTATTTATAATCAACCGGAAAAATACTTTTCAAATGCTTTTTAATAATTTTTAAATATTTAAGTAATTTTTGAACTAGAAACCAAGATGAATGAGTTTATAAATAATAAAGGAGTGCAATTTTCTGCAACACAAGAACATGTAGCACGGAAGTGTAAGTGTAATGCCTAAAAAACTACCATCAATACAAAATTTGCGTAAAACTGAATGAAATATTGAAATTAATCCTCACAGCTGATGTTCACGTAACACTGTTTTGAAGGATTAAATCCGCGTGTTCTTAAATTGTAATGCAAAACATAGGGGTTTCAGGTCATGACTTTCTAAATGGACACTTAAATGTATCAGTGTAGTCAATCATCATGAGCATTAATCGGTAATCGGCCCAATTTTCTTATCGGCGAATACCTCTTTAATACTATTAACAATTTTTACTATAGGAGAGATGCTCATGAAAATTTTCTAAATGTCTATGATAATAATTCCTTATTCGGGTCCCTTGACACTAAGGGCCCCTTCACTTACAATAGGAATATTTACGTAATACTTTTTTTTTTCGAATGGGAAGAGAGTTATCCTCCAAATATCTGAGACACCAGAATCTAAATATTGGCAAAAAAAATAAAATCACAATGATAAATAATTGTTTGAAAAATATACTGTAGGTGAAAACATCAAAAATGAAATACATCTGTTTTCAAATCATGCTTCTATATTTATTCACTAGTGGTACCCACACGGCATTGCCCGTAGTAGAAAACTAAAAGATTTTTTGGTTCACCTGTATATTTACAAATAATGTATGGTGAATTTCTCGCCAATTGGCTTGCCCATGTTACGGTTCCACGTTATGATAATTTCGTAATTTACTCGTCCATCTTATGATAATTTTGCTCGGGAAAATGTTCTTAAAAATTGGAATACAAAAAGAACAAAATCGAATTTTCGAAAAATCGCTTCGAGGTGCACACTTCCCTGCTACAAACTAACTTTGTGTCAAATTTCATGAAAATCGGCCTAACGGTATAGGCGCTATGCGCGTCACAGAGATCCAGACAGACTTTCAGCTTTATTATTAGTAAAGAAGATTGCTTTTTAATTGAAAATCAAATGCAGGTAATGTGATGAACTATCCAAATAGTTTTAAGTTAATGAATGATTCAAATTTTATAAAACAGCTTGTATTTCTTATGTAAAATACAGACACATATGTCTCCTCCAATTACACAAAATTTACTGAACCAATGTTCACAAAACTTGACATATATCAATTATGTTACCATTTAATAGTTTTAAGAATAAAACATTTTCCACACTCAGCTCAAAGCTTGGGGGTCTTTGAAGGATTAACCCCAGAAACCTCCTCTTCGATATTATCTTACGACTGATTTTCAAAATTAAATTAACAATGATAAAAATAATAATAACGACAATAATAAATAATAATAATAATAATAAAAGAAATGGCTTTATTCATCTTCAAACAGGCAGCAAAGCCGTCTATATAGATAAAAATCCAGAAATAAAAGAATAAAAAACTTGAAATAAAATAAAAATGTAAAACATTTTTCACATTAATTTTGAACATCTTCTCTTAAAATTATCAATATTATTAGACTATTTGTTGTATAGTTTGTAGAGTGCGTAATTATCAACCGTATATATAATATTATATATAATGTACTTGGTTTGATGGAAATATGCTGAACTGCATTGCATTAAAAGCATGATGAATGGGACTAATCTCATTGAGAAGATGGGAGCATTTAATTTTACTATTAATCAGATTGTTATAAAACATAAATAAAAAAAAAACTTTGCAGTCTGCTTTTAAGGGAATTAATTAAAAAGTATTTCATTACTGTTCTGATGAAACATTTCTGTTACAGTCGAACTCGGTTATAACGATTACGAAAGGACTGCGATATTTGCTCGTAATAACCGAGCACTCATAAAAAATGGGTCCGCTCAAGAGCTCCTAAGAATTAGGACACACTTGCTTTGTTTTTCTAATTTCAGTACAGTACCAAAAAAGTTTTTTTTATTTTGCTTTGGCTAGTGTGTTCGACGAGTGCTTATCGCTCGAAAACAATGGTCATTTACACCCCTGGTTTTAAAAATGATTAAATCCTTTATTGTATTTATTTAACATCAAACAATTCTTCAAAACAAAAAAGGAAGGTTATTCTTTAATAAAAATATTAGTAAATAAACTATTCATTTTTAACTTTAATCCCTATACATTAGGGTGTCCCAAAAAAATGAAAATCGTTTTTTTTAAACGCATACCCTGTTATTTTTTTCCTTTTATATCAAAACCGTTGGAAAAAAAAGTTTCATGCAATTTGAAGCACGGTAACCCGTGCCGACTTGCGCCTAAAGGCCTAAATGTGTAAATAGCACGTATATTCATAAGCAAGCGAACGCTGGCGACGCGATACCTTGCGAAGCTCAAAGCAGTTGTAAATAGTGCACAGAAAAAAAAAGAAAACAGAAAAACATATGTGGGGGGGGGGGGGGAGGAGAGGCTTATCCGCGGCAATTTGCAAACCGTCAAACGTGTCAGTACGAATACATTCCGATCAGCGAGCGCAATATAGTCCTTCCATAGGGAACGAAACATGGCAGTGGAGTTGCAAAGTTCAAAAAAAGAGATATTTTTAATAGGAGTCGCGTAAAACATTAAACTACGGGCTTGAAACTTTCCTCTAACGGACAAGTTCTGTCTGTTTTGTTTTTATGACATTCGAGAAGCAAATTTAACCATCAGTGAAAGTGCAAAACTCGCTATTCGGGAATGCATCATCTTTTGGAAAAAGGAACGCATTCCCACCAAATCGTTGCCAAATTGTGTGAATAAACTTAAAAACCTGTATCAAATTTAGAGAGACTTACAAAAAAATACGAAGAAACTGCAAAAAGTATTCAGGCAGCGCAAACAAAAATTTGAGAGTAATTTAAACAATTTATTCAATATTGCACATGCTGGTGCACTTCTGTTAATCCAAATAGAGGAAGACGGGATTTTCTTTGCAACTCCAAACAGAGCCCGGCCGACGTGGTCACTTTAGGTGGAGCGGATAAAAAACTGGCCGACAAAGAGGAAAGGGCTCGACTTTGAGCTGTCAAAGAAGAAAACAGGCGCATTAAACACGATTCCGCTTCAACATCCTCGGAATTGTATGAACCAGTACCAGAAGATTCCTCTTCGAGCTCTAGTAAAAATATTAATTCAGAAGATTTCCCTGAAACATATAAATCAGTACCTGGAACAAGTTTATCAGATTCTGGAACAAGTATATTTGAACCTGGATCAACTACATCAGAACCTGGAACAAGTATTCCAGAGCCTGGAACTAGTAAATAATGTAATGAGGAGCGATTTCATTACTCCAAAGTCAGTTGCTTCATTCGACAGTTGTCCAAGTATACGAGATTATGTGTTTATTCTTGAAGATACTATTGACGTACTTGGGTGTAACATTGATAACTTTCCCACAGGTAAATTTTCAATTCAAAGAATTCGAACCGAAAAGCGGAAGGAGCACGAGGAAAGAATAAAAATTGGTTTTCAGTACGAGGGTACCATATGTAGTGAATTTACCTCGGGATATGAAACTGTTGCCTGCTTTGGGTGCTCAAAAATCAAAAGAAGATCGCTTATCTATAATTATTTCATATGGATGTGACGAACAACTCATTGCTGAGCCTAAACTGGATAACTCTACAGGAAAAGAACAAACACAGGCTGTTTGAAAGGCAGTTTTAGATTGGAATCTCGAAGACAAAGTTTAAAACTCTCTGTTGTGATACTACAGCTTCCAAAACAGATCCATTAAGTGGTTCTTGCGCTATTCTTGAGCAAAACATTGATAGAGAAATGCTTTCCTTTGCTTGCCGCCATCATGTAATATATGAATTGATCTATCCCACTAAAATACGGTGCTATGGAGGAGCTGCGGAGTTGTTCTGAACTGTACCCTAACTTGGAAAATTTACTTGACTTTAACCGCGCTAAACTTACTACTATTACGGTCAGGGATGACTATCAAGAGTTGACAGAGCTGCCTATCATATTTTTAGGTGGAGATACAGAAAATGAATTTAAAATAAGACTACCGGGAGCCACGCACCAAGCTCGATGGATGGCTCGAGCGATTTACTCCGTAAAACTATTACTCTTTAGTTTACAACTAAAATTAGATACGAAGGAAGATGAAGCATTGTTTGATGTCTGCTTGTTTTTAGTTACAATATACGTGAAACCATGGCTTCAGTGCATTTTAGCAGTCAAAGCACCCAAAAAAGATTTGGGCTTATTGAAAAAAGTACGAAAATGTGGACCCAATCATCTCTAAAGCTGCTCCACAAAAATTCATCCAGCTTTTATGGTATGGTCCATAATATTTCATTCCTTGATGTGAAAAAGACTGTCTCAATGCTTAAAGCAGTAAATGATGCAGCTGAAAGAGCGGTAAAAATGATGCAGGACTTTCATGGTTTGCTAACAACTGATGAGGAACAAAAACAATTTGTGTTACGTTGCGTTCAAGAGAACCGGAAGCTCTATCCTGACTGCAAAATGCAAACATTGAAATAAAAATATGTGCAGTAATGTTTCTTGTAGTCTAATATTGTTGTAAATATTTGCTTTAAACAAATTGGATGTTGCGTGTAGTAAGGAAGTATACAGTTACCTATCTTTCCACTGTAGTCGCCGTACAGGATTTCAGGTCCAACTTTGAACTCAAGTTGGCACGGGTTCCCGTTATTTTATTGCAATAAAACTTTTTTCTCATATTTCTGAGATGAAATGGAAAAAATTTGGAGGGTATGCGTGTTCGATTTCACAATTTTTTTTTTCGCCATTATATCTTGGGACATCCTACTGTACATATGTTTTCCGTATCATATGCTACGCTCTTCCACAGAAACAACATTCAGGAATGATACTGTGCGAAAAAATCAACTGACAGTACACAAATCAGAAATCACTATCCTTGAGTTACAATGTCCTTGTTCTCCAGGGTTTATGACTTATCATTAACTTTTAGTTGACTTCATAATGCTAAAGGATTTTTTTTAAATAAGGATAAGCTGAGTCGATAGAAATTTTATGAATTAAAAAATATTCCTCGCTTTAAGCGGGGTTTGCTCGTTAAAAGCGAGTTGTGCTCCTAAAGATTGTACCACCCAAATCTTTCTGATTTCCTCGCTAAATCCGAATTTTCGTTAAATCAGGGCTCGTTATAAGCGAGATCGACTGTATAAGGATGCAAAAATTTGAAATTAAGGTACGGAAGTAGAACGTTTTTAATCTGAACTAATTGGGAGAGTTTAAACTATCAAATCGTTCAGATTGAGAACATATTTTGCTTTTCACATGTCCTGTGCATAGAAACAGGTAGAACGTGGCTAAAATGGATCCAGGAGCGGCTGGCCATGGAAGGTCACTCTGAGCTTTCAAAAATTTCTTATTCGGCAAATTTCTGTCTGAGGATTCGGAAATTTGGTAACATAAGTACAATAGTGCATTTTCCAATGCTCGAATATCCCTTTTCGTTAGACGTACTTATGTAATGCGTAGGGGAGACTGGGGTAGTGGCGGTCAGCGGGTAATGGCGGTCACTATGATTTCTCGTAGAGTAAATAACTCAGATTTAAACTGATTGGTGCTGCCATGTCACGGTAGTTTATAGATGTACTATTGAAGCGCTGATCATATTACCAGTCGTCGTTTGCCTGTTGTGAAAGAAATACTATTTTGACGTTTCGCTTTATAAGAAAGAGAATAGTTTAATCCCCTATCAGCTCTTACTGTTTATCTTTCGTGGAAGACTAATCTCATAAGAATAAGTTAAACCATATTGTTGTATCACGATCACGTAGGGTTTTATTGACGTTTTAAGCATTGGTATTTGTTTTTTCAGCAGGGGACTGAAAGCATGCGATTGGGGTAATGGCGGTCACCACACTCGGGGTAATTGTGGCGTCCCCTGAGAGGTATGTTTGTGACATGTGATTTGGAAAGTAAAATTAGCTTGAGCTTCTAAACGCTCATAAACTTGTGTAAACATATTTTTTGGCATTGCCCTTATATTTCTAATTCCTTTTTTACCATGAAAATATGTTTTTTTTTTTTTTAAATCATTGACTTCATATTACGACTATACTATCAATTCCTTTTTGTAATATCTAAAAAGCGGAATGTAATAAAATAAACATAAAAGTTTCAGTTTAACGTGCTTATGTCATTAAAAATCCTCATATTTCTTATTTTACAACCATTAAGTAGTTAATGATATTACGGATTGCCATTACCCCAGGTTAAGAGTAATACCGGTCAAAGCTGATTTTGCTATATTTTTTTATTTTTCCAATAGGTAAGATTAATCAAGGCGCAATTTGAGTCTGCAATAGGTAAAATATACTATATGTAAGTATTTTGCATGATTGCGTATCAAATTTAACACAGAATAAAACTTTGTATTCATTTTCCTTTAGGCGACTGCCATTACTCCCAGTCTCCCCAACTCTTGTTTTATCATTCGGCAAAATTAAGAGTTTCATTCGGCAAATTGAGAATTCCGACGACCCGAAAATTTAAATTCGGTACACGTCTAAATGGATCATAAGTGTTATGGAAAAAAGAGAAATGTTTATAGTAAAATGTTGTTTTTTGATTAATAGTAACCACAGAAACCCAACAGTATTAGGGTAGAAAAATTTATATTTCTCCTTATTTATTCGGAAGATAATTTTAGGCATGCGTCACGCGACCTAAGTTCCATTCTCCGTCAAGGAACAGTGAAGGGATTGAGATTTTTAAAGGCAGTGCTGAATTTATTTAAGAACTGTTGTCCGCATTCTTTTAGGGATTAATGTTCTCATTCGTCGAGCAATTTTTAGGGACTGCTGTCTTCACTGGAATGAGTTTTTTTTAGGAACTATTGACGTTATTATGACGGGAAATTTCTTCCTAGTCAATAAAATACGGCACTGTGCTACTGTGCATAGTGTGCTAATTAGTCAAAGTTTAAGATTTAAAAAAATATAAAAAATTTGAAAAAAAAAATAGAACCGACTTCAAAATTGCTCTAAAAAGTGAAAAATAATTTTATTCTTTAAACATCATCGATAATACTTTTAAACATAATTTTTGAAGTTGGCGCAAAAACAAAAAGTAAAATCCATTGTAACCATGCTTCGTTCATATTGTTATCAAAAAATCATCCAAAGTTAGGAACGAAACATTTATATCGTTACTCAAATATGCTGTCATCAATGCGTAATGCATGTGGTAGTGAAGAAACTGGGCCTGATTTAATTTATAGTAGTAACTGAGTTATGGCTGTGAATGATTTTACCGATCGTTTTTGCGCCAACTTCAAAAATTATGTTTAAAAGTATTATCGAAGGTGTTTAAAGAATAAAATTATTTTTCACTTTTTAGAGCAATTTTGAAGTCGGTTCTATTTTTTTTTTCCAATTTTTTTTTTATTTTATTCTTTTTAGTGTAAATGTATTTCAGAAATATTAAGAAGTTACTATAACGAAACTTTACCTTATTTTTTTCATAAAAATGCTCCATACTAAAAAAATAAAAACACGCCTTAAACTTTAAGCGATTGACAATAAAAATTCATCTTTGTTCCTCGCTGGAATTCATTTGTGTGTTAATTTAATTACAACCATTTAAATACTACGTTTTCCCTAACTAATTTACATTTCACAGCATAGTTGCTTTTTGTGCAATCCTGTATCTCCTTACTCAGCCCAAATCATCTGTTATTAGCATACTTGATAACGATAAAAAATACTACTATATTTGAAGCAAACTTAACCTAGTAGCATTCTGAAGGCTAAGCAGATCCTAATCACTGCATAAACCTCGCTTCCACGTTAGGTTTACCCCCACTATAGAGCAATGACACTGAAGAAACTTGATGCTTGCTTCAGAGAAGCCTCCATTCAAAATTATCACCACAATTACTATTAATATTATTGTTATACTAGCATTCTCGTACCCGGCATTGCTCGGGTAAGGGAATTAGCAGGGGTTAACAGTGCTTGGTGCATCTAGTTTCGAAAATCCCCTATAATAATTACTTATTACCTATAACTTTTTCAAATTTTGGGAAGATTCCGAGACCCCTGGACTCCTTATATATATATATGCCCTTGCCCTTAACCGATCTTTAACTGTTATTAACGATCCTTTTAAAGTATTGATTATCTTTGCAAACACAGGTCATCCACATTTTATTGTTATAACCGATGTTTAAGCTAGAACTTCTTTGTATACAACATTTTTAGTTTTTCTTTCTGGTCTAAAATTATTAAACTGCTTGATGAACTGGCTTTGGAGCAAGCTACATAACATTGGTCGTGTGAAAAAAAGTCTTCTCTTAAATCGATCCCTGCTACTTTTAATGTCTGACCTTGTGACTTATTAATGGTTATTGCAAAGCAAACTTTAACAGGAAACTGCACTCAAAAAGGCTGCTCTTCAAAAGGATAGTCCGCCTGTGATGATGTTCTTAAAAACTTCGTTTCTAGTTTTAAAAAAATAAAAGCAAAAGACGGAAACATTATGATTTGACTTGAGAAAAGCCTCGAAGAATCACGTGAGAAACAAATACAATATCAAATTTATAGTTCGCTATCGACCAAAAGTTGAGATGAAGTACTGAATAATGATTTGAATGGAGGAAAGCCTTCGAAAATAAGGGATTTGAATTTCAATGACAGGTTTTTAATTTCGCAGAAATTAAGGGGTTTTAATTAATTTCTCCCGAACTAATTGAGATTTCTAAAAATCCTTTCTTAGTGGTTACTTTTGTAATCATGCAGACATGCCTGCCAAATTTCAAGTCTGAAGCTTCAGTGGTTTCGGCTGTGCGTTGATATATGTATATATATATGTATATATGTATATATATATGTTATCTCAGGACATTGATTTTTATATATTAAGATGGCACCAAATTGTTGAAACAATGGGTTTTATGTTTAATCATTTAATAGGGAAATTGCATGAAATTTACTGTTTTTTGACCATAACTTTTTTTCTAACGAACAAATATGGTCAAACAAAGTAATGGGACCCAAGTTGAGCCATCCCCTATCCATTAAAAGAAGAATCATCAAAATCGGTCCACTAGGTGAGACGCTGTGAGTGGACAAAAAAAAAAAAAAACCATACATACGGTATGAACTGATAACCGCCTCCTTTTTGAAGTCGGTTAAAAAATAATAAATAAATTACTCACATTCATCTGAACCAAAAATGAAGTGCGTTTGTTGGTGCGAAGTTTCGAATTTGTGTGCATGTGATTAATTCATCTCTGCTGATGCGAATGGATTAGTGGATGAGGTTTCGGATTAAAAAACTTCTGCTGTTTTTAACGTTTTTTCTTTTTTTTTTAATCTTTTCAACATGCATTGCAAAATATTCTGAATCAGTGGCGCACACAAGGGAGGTGACCAGGGGGTCCGGATACATCCCATAGGTCCTGCTTTTTTCCCCGATTAATTACGATTCTATTTTGTACGTAGAATAATTTCAAACAAAGCTAACAATAATTTCAGTTCTAATAGGTGAAAAAATAAAATCCTTATGTTAAAAGATTTTTAAAAATATTGTGCACTTTTCCTACAACGAATTGCCTATAAGCAGAATGGTGAATGGTGATTATAAATGAATGCACTGCAATAATCATGTTTTTAGTTTTGTAATTACAGATTAAATGAGATTCTATGAACTTGAATCCATTTTTTAATTATGAGAGAAGTAAAAGCGAAATTATTTTGCTCTCTTTTTATTTATTTAAATAAATATATTTCATTAAATAATGAAAATTACTTTTTTTAAATAGTTTTTTTTTTTTTTTTTAACTGTTATTCTATTTCGGGAATCGATAGAATCAAGTTAATATGTTTGTTTGACAGCGTATTGGGGTAAGATATGAAAGCTTTCCACCTTGGACCCTCCCCTTGTCAAAATTCCTATGTGGGCCACCCGCAAACTAAAATCTTTTCAGAAAAAGTTTCACCGAGATTTTCAAGAGCCTCATAAGGTCTGAAATTCAAAAAACATTTATTATGCAAATAAATCGAGATTGCTTCAGCATACGAATCGTGTTAGTTAATATGAAACGCAGGACGGCTCGCGTTTGAATGAAATACAGCATTTGCCAATAATGACGCAATGCAGGAATGCAAGTTTACGCAACGAAACACCTGTACATTGCATTTTACCCGACAACCAACGCAAATTTCTCTTAATGAGACTACCTTTTTATATATTTTTTTCATTTCCCCGCTTCAGCCTCTCGTAATTGAGTACAGATTTATTGTACCTTAGATTTTTTTTTAAAGAGAGAAGGAAGAAAAAAAAAGTTTTTTATATATTTTTTCCTGCTTTGCAATCTAATAGCTGCAGGATATTAAAAGGGGAAAACAACAGCAGTAAAAAAATTCTTCCGCCTGAGTGATTTTAATTAAATTTCGAATAAAAAAGGGGCTTTTATTTTTAATGCAAAAATGTTGGATAAAAACACTAGACGTAAAAAAAAAAAAAAAAAAATGCCACCACAAATCACTTTGAAAATGTGCATGCAGGATGGCGCCTCTTTTTTTTTAATTAAACAAAGTGTGCTTTCATCTATTTATGACTTTGAGGGAATGCCAAAACTTTCCTATGTATTTAATTTTCATATTAGAACTAGGTGAAATTTAAATGAACGCTACGAACGAATCACTAACGTACAAGTGATCTTGTTGCCAACTTCAGGGGTGCCCTTCTCCCCCCAAGTTCATAGTATTAAATTTTTTTTTTTAAATTTATTATTTATTTATTATTAATTTCAAGTATTATTTTTGTCTTCTTAGAAAAGTTTTGTGCTGCGGCCAATAGCGTAACTAGGGGTTGGCAGGAGTGGCTCTGGCCAGAGGCGCAGCAGCCAGGGGGCGGCATTTTGACTGATCAAAAAAGAAAAAAAAATTTTAAAGAGGTGGTTTTTTTTTTTTAAATCATAGAATTTGAAAAATGCGATTAAAAAAAATTTTTTAAAGAGGTGTTTTTTTTTTAATCATAGAATTTGAAAAATGCGATTAAAAAAAAAAAAAAAACAAATCTCGCAAAGAATCTACTGAGAAGGAACATTGGGCATCATTAAAACTCATTCTAAAAAACAAAATAAGAAAAAAAATTACAATGCTGCCTCCTATTTGTCGAATCAATTAATTAAAATGTTCCAAAATAAATAAATAAATAATTTTTTTTTGAGGTCACAATGACCTCCGATGACTTCCCGTATGAGCGACCCTGGGGGGAGGGGGAGGCGCAATATCTTTAGTTCGCCTGGGGCGCTAGAGCCCATAGTTATAGCAATGACCTATGCACACACAAACTAAATAAATAAATGAAATAAATATGAACAGAATAAAATAAAATAAATAATTTAAATTAAAAATAAATCAATAAATAATTTTAAATAAATAAAATTAAAAAAATCCCCCCCCCCATTTTTGATGGCGCATAATCCCCAACGTGGGCACCCCTGGCCAACCTTCAAGTTCAGAAGTCACGACCCGAGCTGAAATTTTTGGGAGCGCTGAAAGTCTCAATACACCGAATGGAGTTCCAAATTTCGCCGAATCGTCAGACAAAATTTGACAAATAAGGAAATTTTTGGGAGATCACAGTGACCTACCATAGGGAAACCTCTGGTTGAGACTCCTAACGACTTGGATAGCGTTCTGAGAAATATCGATCACAAAGATAAAATATCGGATACATTATTTAATAAAACTAAAATTCAATTACATAATTGACTGCAACCCAAGAAAGGTTTCTAAAGTTGTCGAATGCTTATTTCTAGAAATGTGTCGTTCACGGACGACCGAATCTCAAAGAACTTGTCAGCTGCATGAGTAGGTGGAAATGACAACAATTTCAAGGTCTCTAAGTGATTGCTATCGATTGCTGTTTGGATTGAAATGCAAATAAAATTAGCCAATTTTCCACGAAACGCGTGAATTAAGATAAATTATTTATAAGTGAAAATCAGGGTCGGCGACAGGTTGTAAGGAAGGTATTGGTATTGATATAGAATTGACAAGGAATAAAAGAATTTAAGCTCCCGTGAGCACCATTGGAAAAGAAACAATACTTGGCACTATAATGAATTGGAGATCATTGGTTATTATTAATTCAATTACTTCAAATTGAGTTACATAAAACATTTCTCGCCAAAGGAGCAATAAATAGCATTCCAACTCCATTGAAATGTGGAGGTAAAACGAATTGGGTATTGGTTTAACAGGCGATCTGCGCTCCAGTAATCCAGCTACTAATAGATGGCTCCACTGAAATCAATTGTTCGTTTAGTCGCGCCATCTATTCAGTAACTAAATAATTTGAGCGATAGGTCGTCTGTCGTCTGTTACACTAATACCACGGTTGCCACGCAAGAATCAAACAAAAACGGCTCAATTAAACGGATGAGTCTCAGTTAATATTTTGTTGACGGCTGCAAAGCAACACTGCGCTTATCTCTATAGAATGCCTGCTTAAAAGTTTTTAGAGTCGATTTTTGTGACATCCGTTTCGGTGCACGGCACCTTGGTTTAAAGCTACCACCCTAGAGATAATTGCAAGGATGCTCCCCATTTGCATTTTAAGTGGGAAACAAATCAGGAAAACTATCAGATTCACTAAGGGTCAGCCGGGTGTCGCGGTTTACTGTGGGCTTAGGCCTCTAGATAGGTGGCTTATTCGCCTGATCGTAATTCTGAACGCTGTACCCCACTGATTTGGGCCGTGGTGATCTGATCAGCAAAGGGTTTGACTTGTGACTGAAGGGTCCCACGTTCTATACCAGCTGGATCGAAAGTACGGAGTACGGCTTGTATTCCGTGTTAGCTGCACACCTTGTTCGTTGATGGTGATTGGGACACATTAATAAGGTCGTGGTCTAAAAGTCCTTCACGTTCTCATTCCGAATCAATACCTCTAGAGGTGCTGGATCAGGGGTTGCTCGACTCCGGACCCATCCCAAAAAGGCAGAGCTGTCTTAGGGCTCCATGAAGCTGGTTAAAGTACGTGTAGTTGTAGGCATGGAAAACTCTGGAGAAAGTGTAATGTAAAGATATGTACGTCACAGATAGTTCATAGGCTACTTAGACGTTAGTGTTTGCAGCTCATGTTATAAAGAGAATCATAATAGAAACATCAACGGCATTCGGAAAAGAAAAATACCGGCAAAAGCGCCCTCATTCTTTTAACGCTAAAAAAGACATTGCAGTGGAAATAGACGCAACAAACAATACGTAAAGCGTTTTAAAGACCAAACAAACATACACACAGGAGCACCATCAAAAACGACCACAACGACCATATGGGAACTTTAAGGAAGACTCGAACGAAACCAGAACATAAGCGAATGCGCAGAGAGTAAAATAGAACGCAACAAATAGGTACCCAAACATCAACAACAGCAGGAAGTGCAAATGGCAATGTACAAGGAAAAGAAAACAGAACGGGGGTGGGGGGGGGGCTGTTTACGGATAATGTTGTTTTCCCGAGAAGAATTAACAGCATTAAAAATAGAATTAGAAAAAGCAAAACAAACAGTAAGAAGACAGAAAATAATAAAGCATAGACATTAGGGTGTCAAAAAAAAAAAAGTGAATGTCGATGTTTCAAGTTGCACACATCCTCATATTTTTCCTCTTATATTAAAGCAATGGTAAAAACGTTTCACATAATTTTAACAACTGCAACTCGTGCCGACTTGAGCCTGAAAGTGTAATAAACGAGCACTGTGTACTAGGCCGAACTGAAAAAAAAACTTTTTTTGGAAGTTTGAAATTTCATGTCTTTAAAACCTTACCCTTATAGCCCTACATAAAAGGCCTCTATATAAACTATATATCTATATAGCGGCTCTAGCCCTACATGTTCCACAAAAATATTTATCCAAATTAAAAAAAAAGGGTATCTAGCAAAAGGTAGACATTTTATAATTTTCTTCAAAAGTTGATTTTTTCAAAATATTTTTTTAAAAAATGTAAGGTAAATTTTAAGAAATGATTAAGCTCAAAAATACTAACGGTAAAATATGTAATTAGCGTTGAATAGAAATTTTTGCTCTCCAGCAATGTTTAAGTCCCTTACATGAAATTTAAAGATATGGATTTTTCAAGGTAAAATTTTCATTTTAAATTTAAAAAAAAATGTATTACTCCTTTGAAAATGTTGATTTGAAAATTTGTTCGCTAATCAGTTTTGAACTTGATATTTTATTTAAATTTATATGTACTTTTTCTTTATCTTTATCTTTACTCTTTATCTTTATTATATTATATTTATTATTTATTATTATTATTTATTTCTAATAATAAAGCTGAATGTCCTCTGTCAGGATCTCTGTGACGCGCATAGCGCCTGGACCGTTCGGCCGATTTTCATGAAATTTGGCACAACGTTAGTTTGTACCATGGGGGTGTGCACCTCGAATCGATTTTTCGAAAATTCGATATGGTTCTGTCTGTCCGGATCTCTGTGACACGCATAGCGCCTAGACCGTTCGGCCGATTTTCATGAAATTTGGCACAAAGTTAGTTTGTACCATGGGGGTGTGCACCTCGAAGCAATTTTTCAAAAATTCGATTTTGTTCTTTTTCTATTTCAACTTTAAGAACATTTTCCGGAGCAAAATTATCATAAGATAAATTATGAAATTATCATGACGTGGAATGTGAGAGCGAATGAACATAGCCAATTGGCGAGAAAATCGTCATCCATTATTTGTAAACATACAGGCGAACCGAATGACCTTTTAATTTTCAACTACGGGCAAAGCCGTGCGGGTACCAATAGTTAAGAATAAATAGAAAAAATCAATTTTTTTTTTGAAGAAAATTATAAATTTTAGGTCTCCTCTTGGATGTCTAAATATTTTTTTTAATTGGATAAATGTTTTTTTTTTTTTGCGATACATGGGGGGATATAGGGGCCACTTTTTATCAATTTAAACTTTCGATATTCAAAAAAAAAAAAAAAAAAAAAAAACTAGTCAAAAAAACTTAAAAGTACACTAGAGGGAATAGTGCGGCAAAGTTAAATAGTTAAGATCACTTAGAGTTTTCAAAACGAACCAAACGAAAATTTGTTCTGAAAACTACGATACATAAAGACCAATGTATTTTACACTATAACTTGCATCGAAACATCTTATTTCTGGCAGTATGTTTGTACCTCCAAAAAAAAAGGTGAAATTTTTCTTTTCTTTTTTTTTTCATGGGGGGAAAGTGAAAAATAAAATATTATTCTAATAAAATATTATCTATTCGATCATTAAAGATATTTTTTATCAAATGCATGAGTAAATAAAAGAATGAATGAATAAACGAAAAGAAAATGGAACAAAAACGAATACATAAATTAATAAATAAGTTAATATGAGCGAAAAACAAATAAAGGAATAAAATTGAGAAAATGTATTTAAACAAAATGAATGTACACTGTAAAAAATCTCGGAAAACTCTCTGAATATACAAAAAAGCTTTCCGTAATACACAGATTCGTACGCCCTCAGCAGTTTTCTGCTCTTATCAAAAACCTTTCCCGTTTAACAAGAAAGTAAGAGTCGACGCCTGCGCAGCTCACACGGCAATTTTATAGTCCAGCATCAAATCCAAACTGAAACTCGTGAAAACACGCAATGAAAACAAGTGCTGACTCAAGTGCTGAACTCAAGTGCTGAAACAAGTGCGAAGTAACACTCATCAAGGGGATTAGTAGAAGTTTTGTTCCTCGCATGAATTCACTGAAGATAATTTTAAAGTCTTATATTTTCTTGCTAATGTATCGTCATGAGATGGAATTTGAAGCTATGTCACTTATTTTTAAGTACGAAGTGCAACTTCCCGACGCATGCTCGCGGAAGGAATACAAACTGAAATTAGAAACCAAATAACTGCCGAAAGGACGCCATGTAAATTCGTTGCGTCGCATAACTTGTGTAGGTAATTTACTTTTCTCGTGGATACTTTTCTTCTTTCTACTAAATGGGTAATTTTTGTAGGCAGAATTTTATTCTGTCATAAAAATCACCTTTTTGGTGACCAAAGCCTGCAAAAGACCACCACCGACGAATAGGTAAGTCGTTTTGCAACTCTATTACTTTAAAGTGATTTAGTTCATATAAATCTCGTTAAAAAAAACTATTTTCCTCAGTATCATTTTTTCGTTGTGAACTATTGCAATTTGAAAATATTTTACATTACATAGAACACATATTTAAAGTGCAAGTGTGTCTAGTTTTATTCTGTAAAATTTATGAATTGAAGATTATAAAAAACTTTAAATAAGTGTTATTGTGTACTTTGTTTTTATGTGTCAATCTCAGTTAATATTTGGCTGAACATTTATGTATGAAGCATTATGAATTAAATGTTATAATATGCAAATTGTCAAGTTTGATAGTTCGTCTTTAAGGTTGCATGTTTTCATTCTCTTGTAAACAGTGTAGCTAGATTGTATGAAGTAAAAAAAAAAAAAAAAAAAAAAAAACTATCTCTTGTAATTAGGAACATAGTGCTTCAGTATTATCTAAATGACGATATCTCTTTAAATATTTGCATTAGCGAAACGCTTTAAATTAGTAAAATGTGTGTTAATTTCTTTAACAAATAGATTCATATATGTATTTAAAAGTGTCTTCATTTTTTTCGTTTTACGAGCCTTAATTTTACCAAAAGCAAAAAAAAAAAAGACTTAATAAAATAAACAATTTCGTATTTTTACACCATATTAAAGTATTTGACTTATAATTTATATGATACTTTGATTTATAAAGTATATGATACTTTGATTTATAATTTATATTATACATGAAATATTATTTATCTCAGCAGAACTTCATTAGTACGATTTATTTTAGTTGCAATGTACCTGCCCTTAAGGGAAAGAAGCTGCAAATATAACAAACAAGAATTATTTCTCAATAATATATTTTTGTATATATATGAAATACACAAGCAATGAATAGCAATGAGGAAAAGAAAATTAAAAGTAGCAATTATTAGAATAAAGTTGAAAGGTTGAATTCGGAGCTCATCAGCCGTGGAAGATTCGATAAATATGGTCAAAAGACCAAAAGATATTAAAATACTTACTAAATAGAGAGTGTTTAAGCTCTAATATATGCATTACATTGGGCCAAACGCACCATTTGCTGAACTATATGCAATAAACAAGAGCTTAAACCTAAAATTAAAAATAGGGGTTTTTTTACCTCGTCTAAATTAAGAAACAAGTCCCTATAATTTGTCTTCCTCAGGACAGTACCTACTGCATGCATACTAGTTTAATGTAGGACAGTCAGGAGGAATGAGTCAGTGGAAAAAATGGAACAGCTGCATTTACATGCCAAAATAAAAAGTAATATTATTTCATGTCATTGTTTTAAAAGTGATCATTTAAAAAAAAATTATGTTATTAATATACATTGTACATATGGGGAGAAGACGAGGGGCGTTCACCACGCAGACTGTGCCATTGACATTTTCAGGGGGTTGCTTTTTAAGGGGTGGGGGGCGCTTTATAGCATTTTATGGGTGCACCATCACTCTTATGGTGGGGGGGGGGATTCTCGTATATATGAAATGGAATAATCATGTAATAGAGTTCAATGTTTTAATAAAAAAAATATATATTGCATTTTGCGCACACTGTAAAAATAAAATCAGTAACCTATTTTGAATAAGTATTTATATTTGTGATGAGCTGGAAAAGGGCAAGAACAGAAGAATCAACCCGAATGGTTCCAGCAGGGGGACTTGGTGTCATATTTAAATTCATCAATTTCTCTGTTGGTACTTTTCGGTACACTTTGTTCGTCAGAGAAATTGACTTGAGGTGAACGAATTCCGGAACGCGAAGGGTAGGTAAGTCCTGTCAAATTTTATCCGAAGATAAAAGCTATCAAGTTTGATACCAGATATGTTTTTAAGTTCTGCATTAAAAATACAATATGTTGATAGTTTTGTCTTGAAAATATTGAGAGAAAAACTGAAGTTTAAGATTGTTTAACAAACAATCCCCACTTTTCAGAAGGTACCCCCACTCCAATTCCCCGACGATTTTGTGATTAGGAATGAAACTACTAGATTATTTCATAATTTTTCAAAAATTTATAACTGTGCATATGTTATGCTGTTAACCATGCTATTTGTCATTAGAAATTCAAAAAAAAAAAAAAAAAAAAAAAATCCACGAATGATTCTAAAATTGCTTGTATTATTGCTCTTAGATATGAAAGAATTGAAACTGATATGGTATGCAATACTATAATAAAGAATTATATTTTAGAAAAAATCACGGAAAAAGGATTCCGAAATTCTCGGAAACGTTTTTGAAAATTGTTTGGAGAATTCCGAAATACTCGGAAACGTTTTCGAAACTTTTATGAACCACAGCTGCACAGAATACTCAGAAACTTTTCTGGAAATTACGGAAAGAGGATTCCGAAATACTCAGAAATGTTTCTGAAAATTACAGAAAGAGGATTCCGAAATACTCAGACACGTTTCTGGACATTACAGAAAGAGGATTCCGAAATACTCAGAAACGTTTCTGAAAATTAGAGAGAGGATTCCGAAATACTCAGACAAGTTTTTGAAACTTTCATGAACCACAGCTGCACGATATACTCAGAAACGTTTCCTGGTTTTTTTTACAGTGTATAACAGAAAAATCGACGCACCAAAAAGGAGTGGTCCAATTGAGACGAAAATTGGTGGATAGGAAGACAATGCACAGAATAGTAAATGATTAAATTCTTAGAACAATTAAATAATTTATGTTAGAGTTACAGTAACAAGTTCAATAAGGTATTGACCCGCCTCTAGCCTAGATACAAGCTGAAGCACGACGTGGGAAACACCGATAAAACTTTCGGAGATTGTCCTGCGGTATTTCCGCCAAATTCGCTCCAATTGCCGGACGAGGTTATTAACATTCCTTGCCAGATGCAATCGCCATCCCATCATGTCCCAGACATGCTCGATGGGAGAGAGATCTGACGATCTGGCAGGCCACGGAAGAGTTTGACAAGCTTGCAGACAGTTCATAGGAACACATGCCGTATATTATCTGGCACATTGTCCTGCTGAAAAAGAGCCGAGGGTACTGCAAAAGGAACGGCAACAAAACATGTCTTAGGATGTTGTTGACGTACCACTGTGCAGTAAGCGTACCTCTAATTACAACCAAAGGGGTCCAGTTATCAAAGGAAATGGCACAGTAGAACATAATGCCTTGTTGAGAACCAGTGTGGCGAGCAAAAGTAAAACCAGGATCCCTCCTCTGCCCTGGGTGTCTCTAAACACGTCTTCGATGATAGTCATGACACAGTTGGAATCGGGATTCGTCGCTAAAGACTATACATCCCCAGTCAGCACCATTCCAACCTGATCGAGCCATGCACCACTGTAATCTGGCTCGGCAATGTATAGGCGTCAGTGGCAGGTGGCGTAACGGTCGGCGCGAGCGTAGATTTCGTTGTCCCAACCGTCTGTAAATGGTCATGATGGACACTGATGTTTGGGTTGAACGTCTGATCGTTCATAGAGATGAAGAAAGCGCTGTGACAGCTGATCGGACAATCACTCTGTCATCACCATCTGTTGTGACCCTAGGTCGACCGCTAACATCCTGACGCTGAACTCTGACACCACACATCCTTGCCAGCATCTTTGAATCGCCGTATCGCTTCAACTCAAATGACGAGCGATTCTCCGATTTGACCAACCGGCCTCATTCCATCCAATGATATGACCTCGTTTAAACTCTGACAGTTGCTCGTAATGAGCACGAACCATGCGGCGAGGCATTTTTAAGTTGTTGAAAGGTAATCTGAATCGCAATCAAACCGAAAGTTTTAACAACTGTTGAAGAACTGCTCTTTATATACATCTGCTGGATGCGCAGTTTCGATGCACTGGAGATCAAACTATTCATTCATTGGACACCAAATTTTAATCATTTGCACATCTGGTCAAAACAATCATGCATACAAAATTTGAAAGCAATCGGATGATTGCTTCTTCATGCGTCGATTTTTTTTTTTTCGTTATTGAGTGTATATTGCTAAATTGGAAACCATGAAAACAAATATGAGATGGCGAAACCAGTTTTTGTGTCATTTTGTTAGATTCCCGTTGAACCGACGGTAATTTTTAGAACACTTGCGTCTCCCCTCCCTGTATTTCTGAAATTTAACTCTAGTTAACTCCGAGTTGTTTAAAACTACCACCATTCATAAAATTAGAGATTTTTTTTTTCAAACTTAATCTATTGTTTAGGAAGAATTTAGAGCATTAATGTAAGAAATTGATTGAAGACGTTTTGAATGGTGACGAAAATTGGAAATAGAAAGGACTTTTGAATTTTTTCTTCGGAAGTGTTGAAGTCGACTCAGAAACACTTCCAAGGCGTTGGTGGTACCGGTTCTGTACTAAACAAATGAGGCCGAAGTTGGAAACGAAGTTTAATGTTCCAAAATCAGCGGGTGACCCCCCCCCTTCCCTCGTCGTTTCAAGCATTTCTTAAATATTTAGCGATTATTTATTTTGCTCAAGAAATGTCATTTTGTGTATTTCTCATTCTTGTTTCATCTTGATTTCGTAATGCGCCATCTTTTTTTCATCATTTATAGCGATCCATTTTTTTCTATTGTAAGTAACTATTCTCATGTATTTTTTTTATAAAATCAATCAACGAGTTATTTTCGTTCTCATCATATTTTTAATGATATGTTGTAGAAATGTTTCAAGGATTTGCTTTTAAGCATTTTTTTAAATTTCAGCAAATTATTTTTAAATTGAAACATTTAATTTGAACTTGTTTGTAGTGCTTCATAAAAGAATTAAAACAATCAAATTGTTCAATATTATGTGTGCAAACGTCAGATCAAGTAGTATATGTATTCAGTTATTATTAACTTGGAGTAAATATCGAGTTTGTTTATTGTAGCTGCGTTTTAAGAACCTCACTCTTTTCATGGCTTTTTTTTTTTCAGACAAATTTATGTCAGTTATAGCTTTTATGAAAAATGCAAATTTTTCTATGTGTATAAAAATGTTCCTATTATGTATAAAGGAGTATAAAAATATTCCTATTATGATTTAATATTGTAATTTATCTGTTACCTTTTTTGTTTAATTTCATGACTAAAAAATGTCTACGTGCATTCTTTCCACTTTAATTGCGTAAATTGTTGATGGTTTCATATTTTTATTCTTAATTTTTTTGAATGATTAAACAACATAATTTAAAGTTTTTTAATTATGTATATTGTACATAATCCATACATAATTAGAATATTGATGAAATCTTAGTTATATGTTCAATTTAAAAAAAACAAATCAGTTGGTTATTAAACAGTGACTTTGTTTTTCTTCCTTTTTTTTTTTGGCTGTTGTTCTTTCTTTATCATTTTACAACAGTCGAAAAAGAGAAGCATAACTACATCGTATATAGATTGTACGTAGTACGATCCAAAATTTCGGTTACAAGCTGTATAAAACTTTACCCAGAATAGTTCACATTACCGAAGCACATCCACCTTCAAAGGGTCACCTTGAGGGACTATGTACTTCTGCCAGTGATCATAAAACTTTTGGAAACACTCCTGGAAGCCTTGTTCGCAACCTACAATGATGCAGCTTTATCTTCTTTTGACGGACGAAAGCTGCGTCCATGCAAATGTTTTTTTGCTGGGAACAGGTAAGAGTCACACGGAGCTAGGTCCGACGAAACGTTATGTTATTTGTTTGTCATATCAGAGCATTGATCATCAAACCGTGCATCCTCAACATGAAAGTCGCCTTCTTCCCCATGATGAAGTTAAAGCAGCAGCGCAAGAGGCCTTGCAGGAGGTTGCGAAAAATGACTGCCAGGTGTGCTTCTAAAAGCTATACGAACGTTGGCAGAAGTGCATAGTCGTTCAAGGCGATTATTTTGTAGATAGATGTGCTTTGGTAATGTGAACTATTCAGGGTAAGGTTTTATACTGCTTGTCCTCGAACTTTTAGATCATACTACGTACGTATGAGTTTTCAACTCACTATTACATAACGTTTCTGAGTGACGCAAGTTTACGCGCACGAAGACATCACAAGAGAACTTGTGATAATTAACTGAGGAGGTGTTCAAAATGGATATTTTGGTCATCTATATTTTCTAAGGTACATATGCGTGTACGGATGTGCCGAAAAAACTTGTGAAGTTTAAATTGGGTGATCGTAAAATAGAAATTACGTCGAAATTTGATTTTTTTTTGACTACAAGTCCTTATTCGTAGAAAGGAAGTAAAGTGAAATGAATAAATGATCCTATAAATCCCTGACAATCTTATCAATTTAGCGTTAATTTATCTTTGCGTTAGATTTTTTTTTTTTTTGCCATCGGCCAACAGCATCGGCCATCGGCAATCGGCCATTTGGAGGAAAACAATCGGCAATCGGCCATCGGCCATCTTTGAACAATCGGCCAACAATCGGCATCGGCCCATCGGCCAAAAAATGCCATCGGTCGAGCCCTACGAATTAATAAATGAATACGTAAGTGATTTGGAAAACAAATGACTGAGTAAGTAAATGAAATGAATTAGTATTTCACTTTGCCCCGCATGCACTTGACCAACTGTACAAAGCATTCAAAATGCAAATAAGCTAAATATTAAACAAATAAATAGTGCACTGAATATTAGTAGGTCTCAATTAGTATTTCAAATGTTAATAATAAGAACTTCGTCATCAGTACCAAATATCATTTTTGACCTGTAACAAAATATTACGAATATGAATATCAATTTTTGAAAATTGCTTGTACGTACTATCATATTCTTTGATTTTCAAAGGTAATTTTTTCTTGACTACATGTGTTTCTACATAGTTAAAATATTACTAGATAGGTGGCGCTAAAAGCGTAGTAAATGTTTCACTATTTCACTTTGCCACCACATTCCAATACCAGTTAAAACTTGTAGACCCAAGTCAGCACGGGTTGCTGGTGTTCAAATTTCAGGCAATGTTTTTTTTTTTTTTTAAATTGTTACCAAAGGGGGGAAAAAGAGAATACGCGATAAAAAAAAATCGAATATCATTTTTTAAGGGGGGGGGAGGGCATACACTTCTCCCACACTTACCACAAAAAGCATTTCTTCAAATTAAAAACATGTTTAGTATTCAGCAAGAGACCTAAACTTTATAATTTTCTGAAAAGAATTTACTCTTTAAAGTCATTTTTTAAAAATTTCATATAAATTTAAGTAAAAAACCATGTTGAAAATTATTAGCGAACACATTTTCAAATCAATATTTCCAAATGAATAATAAAAATAATAATGTGCTTAAAATGAAAATTTTAACTTAAACTTGAAAAATTACAGTTTTGTTTATTATGTGGGAGATTTAAATATTGCATGAGCAAAAACTTCTTTCTTTCGGCAATAGCCAAAACGATTTCCAAAAAAAGTTATTTTTCAATTTGGTCTAGTACACAAGTGCTGGTTCACACTTTCAGACGAAAGTCGGTTTTGCATTTGTTCGAATAAAATAAAGCTTTTTTTTTTTACAATTTTGTTTTGACAAAAAAGAAAAAAAAATGAACCCCCCCCCCCTCAAAAAAAAATTCTGGTTTATTCCTGGGAATAAACCCTTTTTTCTTCCCTTGTACAAGACATATCAAAAGCATAATATTTTCTGTAATCCGAACGATTTGATAGTACGAACTCCCTCGCCCTCCCTCCTCCCCGCGGACCCAATTAGTTAAAAAAAGCTTTTTTATATTAAAAAAAAAAAAGACAAAAACAAACTTTTTAAAATGAAATCCCTCCACAACTGTTTTGATCCGAACTAAAAGCAATTTACTGCAATTATTCTGTAATCCGATTTCTGACCTGCTCGGAGTGAACACATATTTCCAAATGTCAAACAAAAATAATTACTCGAATACTGAAGTAAGAACTTTCAATATTAAATGTTTTTGAAACAGAAAACTCAACTTTGAATGCAGAAAAAGGAATGGAAGGTACAGTGGCTCCCAAAAGTGTTCGTACACTTTGAAATTTTTTAGAAAACCAAAATAACCCGAAAATGAATTCGAATATGAAGTCTAATATTTTTCCACATCATTCCTATATCATTTTAAATAAAACCCTGTAGTTTTTTTTAAAAATATTGACTGATTTTCTTTTTGAAATGGATCAAAAAACGAAGAGACAGAGAAATAATAAGCCACAAAAGTCATCGTACACTCAAATACTTTCGAATAAATTCAAGATTAAAATTATCATATGTCGTTTTTTTTATTATTTTTGCATTGTGCTGATCCTTAAAAGTTATCTGGCTTTAAATTTATGTTTATTTATTCCTTAATATTGCGCTTTTTACTTTAAAATGGCTGGTATTCGTAAAAACCACAAACACTATTCGAAATTTTAATTTTCTCCTAGCAGTAGCGATAAATTGGTTTGAAATGCCTCTAAAGTAGTTAATTTAATCCATTCTATAGTAAAGTACTTGATAAAATGCTTTAAATAAAAGTATTGGATCGAAAACTAGGTAAAAAAGGTCAACTGGCAAAGTTGACAAAGCGTGGTCGGAGATTTACAGTTAAAAAATTTATGAAAAATACACATTTGAGTTCTGTAAAAGTTTCTGCAGAGTTAAATGTAAATTTTTACATTTAATTTTCACCTAAAATTGTTTGCAAAGTTCTCTGATTAGCTGGAATAAATGTGACCTCTTCCCGCAGAAATTTTCTGGGCCGTGCGAAAAACAGAAAGCTTACGCTTTCGTCGCAAAATCATTGATAAATAAGCTTAAAACGTTTTGGAATAACGTCTTACTTACAGATAAAAATGAATTCAACATTTTTGGTTAAATTGTTGCATAATTGTAAATAGAAGAAAAAACTAGGAACTTAAGAACTTAGTTGTATCAGTTAATCAGGACGGTAAAGGTGTTCTTGTGTTGGGGTGCATATCAGTATCAGGACTTGGTGGTTTGGAATTTGTTGATGAAATATTGAATCATGCTATTCATTTAAATATTTTAAAAACCAATTTTAAACTATTAGCCAAAAATTTGGTTATCGGAAACAACTTTGATTGTTATTAAGATAACGATAAGAAGAACACGGTTTTCAGCGTTTGCGTCTTGTGCCTCAAAAATTGTCCTAAATTTTAGAAAATATCCCCTTCAATCTCCTGATTTGAGCTTAATGTAACATATTTAGAGATATTTGGAGGCTAGGTTACGAAATTACGGCTTTGAAACGAAAATAGAGCTAGAAACAGACTCGAAGTGTGGTTGAGCACTTACTCAGAAATTACGCAATAAAAAAGAAAGAAAAAAGAATGAAATGTACTCCCAGACGTTTAAAAGGTGTTGTTGATACTGCATGATAGTCTACTAAATAATATTATAATAAAAAAATAGATTATTCAAAAATTTATAGATATTTTTTAAAGTGTACAAAAACTTTTGTGAGATAAAATTTCCGGCTCTTTTTGGTTTTTGATTTTGATCATAGATCTTGTAATTAAATACCAATTCCGAAATATTAATTCTAACCAATAGATAGGATCCAATTTCATTGAAAGGCGTAGGTGTACGAACACTTTTGGGAGCCACTGTATATGTTCAACATTTACTTGTTTTTTTTTTTTTTTCAAAAAAAAAAAAAAAATCTCAACAACGTAACGAGCATACTGACAATCATTTATGAAAAACACAAACAAACGATTTATTATTCATTTGAATAAAAATAAGTTTCTCAGGAATAAACGTAAAAGCACTGATAAATGAAATCCTAACAAAATTAGAAATTTTGGACAAGTAGTTTAAGAAAAAGAAAGCGGGCAGTATGTTGTTATATAAATTCAGATTTAAAAAAAAGCTACTTAGCCGAGTAATGAAATTCTCGAATAATGTAAAATTAATGAAAATTTTATTTATTTATTTTTATTTTAGATCTTTCTAGATGAAGAGAAATCCTCCATGTGTTGGAATTAAATCGATCTATGCTCCCTTTTACCGAAGTTAAAGGAAAACAATTTTAAAAAAAATAGTGTTTAATTTACCGGCACAGGAAAGGAAGAAAAAGTGGCTTTTTTTCCCTTCAACTTTATGCTTACGTTTTTTTACACGAATAACTTCAAAAAAAGAAAAGAAAAAGAAATACTCTTAGACAAAAAACTTCTTTTGTATGTGTTGAACTCAAGAGCAAAATTTCGATCCTGCACACAAAAAGCACATCGATGTAAAAAAAAAAAAAAAAGAAAAAGAAAGAAAAACATTTTTTTGAAAAAATATTTTGTGGTTAATTATGGAGAAGAAAATATGTACATAAAGAACTGTAAAAAAAAAAAAAAATGCTTACGTTCGAATCAGTTCGAATCATACCCAGTTTTTTTTAAAAATGCAATATTCGACAAAACTTTGATGTTTTGTGTTGAACAGTTGAAATAGACGGCTTTTATACATTGCTTTTAAAGAAAAGCACAATTTTTTTCCCCACCAGATCATTCACAATATTACATACAGAGATGCATCTGCATGCCCTTCGTTTCAATTTTTTCCGGATGGGGGGGGGGGGACAATTTGGACAGCAGAAAACACACCCACATGTATGAAAATACATTGATTTGTGAGCCCTCAAAAATATTGGCCTCGACATTAGCATGAGATTAATTTTATTATTTTTACTTTTGCTTTAAAAAAAAGTGTCAATGGCACATTTTTTTCGCCTTGGAGAAAAAAGTTACTATTTTTATAGAGCGGTTGTTAAGCTCAGTAAGATCTGTGAGAAAAATATATAAAATCTTTTCATGCAATGGAAAAGATAACACCGAAATGTCAGCAGGTGATATGTCAAGAGGAATGTGGCGTACGCAAAACATTCAACTTATTTCCTTAAAATTTGGCTCAAAAAAAAAAAAAAAAAAAAAATATATATACATATATATATATATATATATATATATATATATATATATATATATATATATATATATATATATATATATATTAATTTGAATTTTTGGCATCTTGAATTCAAGTTATGTTTTTCGCAATCACGAGCGTGTGTGTGTGTGTGTATGAATGCGAGTGTGTGTTTGTGTAGGGGCATGTATGTGGGTGCGTGTATATGTGTGTATGTATGCATGTGTGTGCGTGTTGTGTATGCAGTGCTGTGTTTTTACGCGAATGTGTGTAAGCGTTCGTGTGTGTATATGTAGGCATATGTGTTTGTGTCTGTGTGCAAACATGAGTGTGTGCATGTGTGTAGGAGTGTGTGTTTGTGACTGTGCGCAGACATGAGTGTGTAGGCGTGTGCGTGTAGGATATGGACGCAACCTGGAGACGGTTTTCGCAAGAGGAGCAGCATCGTGAGGCCGGTCGACGCGACGGTGGTGCTGGCAGAGGGTGCTGGTAGGAAAATAAAATCAGCGTAACATCAAAAACAGTCAAATGAGAACAATAAGCAATCGTGATTGCTCAAAAAATTTTTCTGAATAAATTGTAGGGCTGCTTGAAGATATTCGCATACACTGTATTTGGTACGCTGACAAAGATCTTACTGATTTTTTTTTTTGGGGGGGGGACAGCCATCGTAATCGACATCCGTCTCAGAATTTCAAAATAAAAACGAACTTTTAATTTTAAAATTATTTGTGAATTTAATTGCTTCTTTCTGCTGTTTGTGATATTCATAAGAAAAACCTTCTCTTGTACTTTTATTTACTAATTTTTTCTTAATTATTTTATGTTATTTACACGGAGAAGTAAACCAAAAACGGGACTAACGATGAATTACACCTAAAAAAAGAAATGAAAAAAGAAATCCATTTAAAGAAAGAGGAAGAAGATGAAACCGACTTTCTAAAACACCAAAGTACTGAATTCAAGTCGAACTAGAGCGAAGCGCAGTTCATCAAAGGCATGAACCATTTGAGAAAAGCCAAAAACAAACAAGATTATTTGCTTAAACATCGAAACACTATCAGGCAGTAATGTTAGTATTTAAAAGAAAACCCAATCCATTAAGGTCCAAGTCATCATTTTTATCTCCAACTTAGTTGGTAAAAACATCATTTAAACACCATTTTCGAAATTAAAGAAGTCATCATTTCCAGCAATTCCATTGGATAACGTTTTAAAGAACAATCCAAACGAAATTTATTTTCTAGTTAGTTAACCCGGGTTTTCGGGGGAAAAAAGTTTTGCCATAGAGATTAAGCAAAAAAAGAGAAAAAGAGAAAGAAAGAAAAAGGAACTTTTACATTTAATTGCGCATTTGGGAAATTAAGTTCCTTTCAAATAGTTCGCTGATTATGAAACAAAAGTTTTTTTAGGGTTAATTACACAGATAAGGAAAATTTTCTCTCACTGATGAAATTATCAATCGATCGAAATTGCATTGTTCTACATGTGGTTTGAAGTCGGCCGTTAACATCGTCTGCGACAAAGAAAAACGAAATGGCAATCGTTGAAAGATTCTCCCTTTTGATGTTTCGGAAAATGTTTAGGAATTTACGGAATTTTAGTAAATATGACTGGGAAAATATCTCACTCTGTAAGGGTCACTAAATATTTATCAAACTTCGTAAGATATTTTTGTTTTTCTTTGTTTCACGTACAATCAGGGGCGCCCACATGGGAGGTCACCGTGACTTTCCAAAATGTGCTTATTCGTCAAATTTTGTCGGACGATTCAGAAAAATTTGGAGTTCTATTCGGTAAAATCATAATTATTCGGCGAATATGAAATTCCATTCGGCAAAATTATCATAATTTGGCAAAATTTGAAGTTTTATTCGGCAAATTGAGAATTTCCGCTTTCCCAAAAGTTTAATTCGGAAAACCCCTGCGTACAATGCAAATCTAATCCCTGCCCAGATCAAAGTCGATTAATTATTTGCATAGCATAGGATTTAAACCCTCAAACATAATAAATCAAATATCTGACTGTAGTAATTTTAACTATATAAACTGCAATTATGATTTTTATATAAAAATGACTTGATTATCATCCTTTAGGAGTGGGGTGGTGTCAGTCGCCCCCTCCCTGGCTTTGAAAAATTAATGTTTTTAGAAATAAGTGGCCGTGGCTTTTGATTTTTTTTCCAATGAAATTTGCATTGGAACAATAATTCCGCAAGCGACTCTCAGCTTGCGTAATCTCCATGAGACGGTTTGAGGGAGGAATTGACGTCAAAACGAAACTGGATGATTCCGTGCGGTGCCTACAAAAGCCTCTTAATTTGAAAAAAATAACGGTTGCTTCTTAGCAATAATCACCATAATATTTTATTATAGTCATAGTCACCCAGATCGTTAATCATATTAGCACCCCCCCCCCCCTTACAGTACTGATACCAGTTTCATCTTGATATCAGAGAGAAATCAAAAAGAGTAAAAAAGGAAGAAAAGTTAGAACAAAAGAAAGTGACCAAAAGTCACTAAGTTCGAAAAGTGTAGTCAAAAAATTTGAAGAAAAAGTCAAATTGGTAAATCAATTTACAAGCAAAAGTACTACTCAGTGCTCTTTAAAAAGACTTGTACTTTTGAAAGAAGAACTAGTTATACAGTAGTTATACAGAAAAACTAGTTATTGTAAAACTAGTTGTTGCAACAGAAGACCTTAGAATTTTTTTCACTGAGAAAGGGGGGTTCTATATTGCATCCCACAAATAGCTACTTGCAGTATTTTCTTGAAAATTTGTGCAAAGTAGTACAGCAAAGGGAAAAGGAGAGAGAGAGAGAGAAAAAGAGCATTATATAAATGAGAAGAAAAAAATGCCAAATCAACAAAAATAAAACTAATTAAATGGAGTTAGTTCTAACAATGAAAAAAAAAAAAACTTTTTATAAGTTGCAACAAAAGTTTTCTTTTGTTTTGGTTCTTGCACATATATTTTAAATTCATCAAAAAAAAAAAAAAAAGTCGAATGATTGCAGCTATCGTTTTCAACAGCATAATTTATTCATTATTACATTTTTCATTTAACTAGTCATATGAATGGTACTTCTTTTCAACTTTTAAAATTTCTTGGGCTACTTTATTTGCTACTTTTCTGAAAGCTTTAGGCTCTACTTAGCTTGCATTTTTCGTGTAACAACCATGTCAGCATTATTTCATTGTACTGCGGCATCTCCATTTTAAGTAGAACTACGTACTTGCTTACTTTATTAATAAAACATACAAGACACAAGCGCAGATAGAATGAATATTTTAAAGAATTTTTTATTTATTTATTAATTTTTTTGTAAGAGAGGAAGGGGCGGAGGCAAATGGGACAGAAGAATTCTACTTTAAACTGCATGTTTAGAATTAGATTTCTTCGTAAAGTAGTAATAAATTGATTATTATTTTATTCAGAGTGAAAATTTCTTTTCGAATAAAATTTGTGTTGCAATTCATTTTCACAACTTGTTTCTCCCCCCCCCTTTTTTTTTGCCCACGCACATATTCAAAACGAGCTGATGTGTGCACCACATGACTTCCTTTTACACCAATTAAATGCTATTTCCCCATTATTGGCAATTTTAATGTGATTCAATTTTTAACTCTCTAAATATCACCAACAATGGCCAAATTGAAACCAGATTTAAAAAAAAAAAAAGATGTCGCCATGTCGGCGACCAAAAGATTGGTGATATATCGCCAAGTGTCCGCCAAATTATAACACCACTTCAGTTTGTATTGAAACTAACAATGATTTCCCCCCAAAATAGTGCAAAAGACCCCTTTAGAAACACCAGAATGCAACCAAATGGGGAGGTACAGAACTAGACCCCACTAGGAGTCTACGTACCAAATTTCCACTTTCTAGTACATATCGTTCTTGAGTTATGCTACATACATACGCACATACGTACATACGCAAATACATACGTACATACAGACGTCACGAGAAAACTCGTTGTAATTAACTCAGGAATCGTCAAAACGGATATTTCGAGCGTCTACATGTTCTTAGGTACATATGCACATGTGGTCGGGTCGAAAAAAAAAAGCAAAAAATGGAAATGGTGAGCAAAATGGAAATTAAGGTCGATTTTTGAGTGGAAATTTTTTCGCGAATACAGTGCTTCCTTTTTTCGTAAAAGGAAGTAAAAAAGTGCTTGAATTTAAAATATCCCTGCTAAAAAATACAAAACATACGTTTTGTATTGAGTTAAGTGTTTTTTTTTTTCACTTGCTCTATTTTGTTTTATAAAAAATGCTTAAACTCTGAAGCGGTTATATATTTGAATTGACTTGGAGCCTAAAACACAGACAATCGAGAGAGAGAGAGAGAGAGAATTAAAATCGCTGTTAGAAAATAGAGTTTGACATATGAGGCAGCGAGAAGCAAAGGGATGCAAGTGGACTATTTTAAGTTTCGAGTAAAACGTGTTTAAAGATCAGATCCTTGGTAGGCTTTCATTGAATTTTTTTCTTCTAAATCATGCTATACAGCAGCATCTACCAGGGCTACTAGTATAATCTCTTGTCCCAAGACAGAAGAGAGGTTCCTCTACCATTTGTACTTGTTATCTCCAAATTTTTAACTTTGCCACTTGCATCCCTTTGCTTCTCACTACCTCATACGGAAACGTAGGTTCGTTCAGTTCTGGACGAACTTCCTTTTATGGGGGGGGGGGGCTTAGTTGGGGGTGAAAGAGGAATTTCTTTTGGGGGGGGCGGGACTCCAGCCGGCACGGACGGATAGCATCCCTGGCTCTGATTGAATCATAAACATGTTTATATTCAAAAAAATAATAGTTTAAAAAACTAAAAAAACACGCTTTCGTAGCAAAATGAACTAAAAAGTGAAAAATAATCTTTGGATGATAGTAGTTGACCAATCACTTAATTTTAATGGAATACAAAAAAGCGTGGGGTGCTGTCTATTTACATTTTTGCTTGGACATTAAATGGAAGAAATTCAAGACAACTGATAAGAAGCCCCCCACGCTTTTTTGTATTCCATTAAAATTAAGTGATTGGTCAACTACTATCATCCAAAGATTATTTTTCACATTTTAGTTCATTTTGCTACGAAAGCGTATTTTTTTAGTTTTTTAAACTATTATTTTATTTTTCTGTTTTTTAGTCTTATGTCTTATGTTGGAGAATTATTAGGCAAAGTTGTTTTTTTTTTTTTTTGTGCGGTATATGAAAATTTGAATCAGATTGGGACTTAATTGACGAAATTATTTATGAAACGAGTGCGAGGTAATATCTCAAAGTTAAGACAAGGGCACCCCGATGGGAAGCTACAGTGAGTCATCGATGTATGTTTGCGGAAATCATATTTATATTACTTTGAAAATTTGAGATGCATTTGAATAAAAGTTTTGTTCAACAATGGTCTCATCAGCAATAAATTTCCAATTGAAAGCTCACCTCAATTTTGGCATTAAATTAGTTAAAAACAGTTATATTTCATGTTCTAATTACCTTTGAACATTGGAACAAATTTTGTCTGATGCAGAAAAATTAAAGGTTTTTGTAGATATTTTTAAATAATTTTTGCGAGTATTTTTTAATGTATTTTTTTAAATTTCTCTTTTTTCACATTGTTGGATTTATGCCCAAATATTGATTAAAATTGGAGGAAACTCACAATTAAAAGAGTTAATTAATTAATTTGATTATAGAATATTGCATTGTCATCGGGTCTGAGGTCGCGTGCCAAATTTCAAAAGAATCCGATCGCAGGAAGTGGGCGAAATTTGAGCTGCAAGATTCCATTACAAGATACATACATACATACATACATACAGGTGAAGCTAATAAAAGCGTGTTAATAAGCATATTTTTATTGGTTTAACAAATATATTTATCTCAGAAACTTAGAACATTCTTACAGTTGTAGTGCAGCAAAAAAATTTTCATCAACATCTTACACTTCAAGTATATTGAAAATCAGTTGATTTTTATATCGTTCGTTGTGTCCAATTTTGTTCATTTTATCAAATTCCTTCCGGAATCTTCGGACTTGATGCAAAATTAGGGACGAAGTGGCAACCCTGGGGGGCTCCGAATTTCTGTCGTAGTACTGGGATAAGGAGTCAATTTTAAAATGTCGAGCGTTCAAAAATTAAGGCTCGTTTTAAAAACTTCAAAGCGTATGGGTGGAGGTGGGTAGCTGCATTATTATTATTATTATTATTATTATTATTATTATTATTATTATTATTTAATTTATTTATTTTTATTTATTTATTTATTTATTTATTTATTTTTTGAGGAGGGATCTGAATTTTCCAGATTTTTGATATTTGTAAACCTTAGAGCTACGGCGCAGATACAAAAACTACTACTATAAAGAATAAACAACGTTATCAAAATTGGCTTTTTCCCTAAAATTTTAACTATAAAAGGAAAAGATAAGCTTAATGCTCAAGTTATGTATGACGCTTGGAAAAAAGGTAAAGTGTATTTATTACTTTACCAATAATGTAAAATGACGAAGCATTCATTATCTGAAGGAAAAGTGGAGCCTTGTTTTTGATAAAAGAAATTCAGATAAGTTTATCGCCATATGCGTATATTTTTAGCATATTAGCAGGCCCCAGAAAGCCGCGCAGTTAGAGATTAGACAGATTAGGGCCGCTTAGGAGAACCACTCAAGGCCATATCAGGCATGCAGTGAGGGGGTACCAGCCCCCCCCCCCCCAACACACATGACTTTTAGTTTTAAGCCCATATTTTCAATCCTAGTATAATAGCGAAAATATATGTTTAGGGATTTTGATATGAGAGACCTATGTCCCTAATGGTAAATTCTGGTTGCGCTAGTAAGCCACATGATGCCTTTGAAAGCTAAAAATTCGCCTACCAATAAATGTTCTGAAAATAATTCTTCTCACAATATTTACGGTCCTCTAGGAAAAATGCCGCGATAAACAAATAGCAGAGGCAAAATAAATAAACAATAATAAAAATTCAGAGTCGTTGTCTGGGAAAAACTGCTTTGTTTACTAACAGTTCATTGAATTTATTTTTATGCTCACCTAGCGTGTATTGTACCCTTGGTTACTTCATTTTAGCACAAGCTAACAAAAACCATTCTTTTTGTTTTTGGTGAGGTTTACATGCAGGACTTAAATTCTAACAAAATAAGCGCGGGAGTCCGATAGCCTTCGAAAACGTAAACAGGTCAGAATTCCGTCTAATATGAAAATTCACACAAACTTGAAAAGGAAGTACCGAAGCTCGCCTCCCGCGAGCAAATGCCTAGTTGTCAAACACTTGATTAGCACCAGAGTCATTAATAAATGACTCCATTAAGACATCGACTAGTGATTTTTTTTCATTGAAATTGGATTGCAATTTTTTTATGCAATTTTCATGAGTTATTTTGTGGCAGCAGCGCAGGGGTGTCCACAAGGGGAGATTCAAAATTTTTGGGAGAGATTTTTTAAATGTTATTCATTTATTTAAATTTATTTATTGATTTATTTTTAATTTAAATTATTTTATTCTGTTTTCTTATATTTCATTTTTTTATTTAGTTTGTGTCTGCGTATGTGCGTGTATGTGTATGTCATTCAAAGTCGGAACTTTTCTAATAAAGTAATAATAATTCAAATAAATAAATATATAGTACAGTGAAACCTGTGTAAGTTGACCACTTGCGGAGCACTACTTTAGTGGTCAACTTATAGAGGTTGAGTTATATGATATAGATCTAATTCTGTGCCTGAAAATAGCGGTCAACTTACAAGGGTGGTCAACTTTACAAGTTTAACTGTATTAAAAAAAAATAATAAAATAAAAAAGAGCTAAAAAAAAAATAAATAAGGGAAAGAGAGTAGAGAAAATTGGAGAGCCATTGAACTGGGGGGGGGGGAGTGCACCTATGCAACAGCAAGTAATTCTGCATAAAAAAGGGAAAGGAATGTAATGCTCATCTCAAACCGAGCTTTCTTTCATAATAATCGGTCTTGTTCTGCGACAACGGTTTCACGAGGTAATGAAAAATTTCTTAGATTAAAGCAAATTTATTTCCCACGAATAATTTATCAATTTACAATAAAAAATCAAGTAAGCAAAATTAAAAAAAAAGAAACAAGGAAAGTGTTGAACTGCCAATCCCTCGAGCTGCTCACAATTTTTTTTTTCTGTGCGTGATGTGAACTGTTAAGTAGTAATATGTTTTTTCATAATAATTATCAGTTTATCTATCACATCAATCGTAATATGTATAAAACCAGGGCCGCTGAAAGCCCATAAAACTTGTCAACTTTACACTACTCCGATTCTGAGCTCAAGGGACAATTTCTAAAACTTGCTGTGGTTGTTCCGCGGTAGCACTTAAGTTACACAAAAACTACTAAATTAGTAACATTCTCCAACTCAACATTACTGTCAATTTGTGATTTAACCCCTTTTTATTTTAACTACATTTTTAAAACATAAAACACTTACAATCACTTTGTTATGTTCTATAGAAGTCATAAGAAAAGAATATGCTTAATTTTTTTGGCATGAGGGTAATAGTTGTATTATTTCGCTCTTGAAAAAGGGACCTGTTAATTTGAAAAAATTTTGCCCATGATATCGGCAAGGATGAAACTCTGCTTATTGCACCATTGCTTATTTTGTGCAAATAACCTTCTTTAGCGAGTGGCATGTCAAAACCGCTTGTCTTATGTCTCGTTTGCTAAAGCTTTGTAACATTATTTCATCGGTATTATTAGTACAGCAAGCAATTTACCGCATTAGCTGTCTAGTAGTTACTCAAACGATAGCACCACTGAATTAAATTCTATCTTACGATGTTTAAGGAACGCCACCTATTTGAGTAACTACATGACTACAGTGATAGATCTCCTGCTACATCAATACTACTTCACCATTCTGAAATTGGTGTTTTTAGCCTCCATTTGTGTGTGTTAGAAAGACATTAAACCTGCCATGAATTGTCTTTTAAAGTTTATCGTCCCGCAATATTACGATACATCCTTTTGTACCAACAATTACACTGGGTTCTCTAAGTATTGTAATGATCTTCTACTGCATGTAGAAAACGCATTTCTAAGCAAGTAGAAATGTGGAAATTATTCTAATTGGAAGAAAATGGTCAAAAAGTTTTTTTTTTTTTTAATTAAACTCAATGGAAAAGAAATGAGGCGCTAATGGGTCATTCCACGAAAAAGTCAACCCTTTGTCCCGCACGTGACGTTTCATATATTTCATTAAAAAGTAATAATTTTAAAGGGTAATGACGAAATTTTTTGCTTAAGAAATCACATGTAAGTTTGTAATTTGTCCCGGAGACAAAATTTGTTCATTAATATTTTAAAGCATTATTTTTAATTAAATATATTTGGCGCGACGTAGGACAAAAAGGCCGTTTTCCGTGGAACAGCTCCAAGAGGAATTTTTTAAAAAATAATTAAACTAAAAAAAATAATACTAGTTATCATCCCGTAGATTTTGATGTTAAAATCCTGGAAAATAAGAAACCGTGCTGCCTTCTTGAAACATCCACCTGCCCTCACAGCTGCGAAGACTACCGCTTTTCCGATATCTCGTTTATTGGGTTAAACATCCCGCAGCACGTGGCTAAGACACTGAAAAGACGTTTCCGAAACCGACTCACGCAATGCGGATTACGTGACCGACTGATATGCGCGCCGAATTTCAAGTAGCCCCCGAGTCCTACATGAAGGTATGCTATTTAAAAGGACGGAAGGGAAAAAAAGGATTGGGGGAAAAAACAACAGGTAAAATTAGCACCGTCTTGTCTCTAAATATACACCAGACGGATGGACACCGTTATAGAAGGGAGCGTGAGGGGAATTTGCATATTCTGATTTTCGCATATGGTGATACATTCAGGAAGAGAGGCTGCCATTCTAGTTGTTCTTTGATTACGGTACTATAGAGTTGAAAGATTTGCATTCATATGAAAATAAATATTAGTTTTAATCAGTGGCGGCTTGTGGGTCATTTAAATATAGGCGGCTTGTAGGTTCACAAAATAAATTTCGAAAACAAAATCTGCGGAGATGGGATATCTTACTGTTATTTTCAGATCTTGATGTCTTACTGTGAGAATTTATTGTGTGACATGATTCCTTATCTTAATTAAATGAACTAAAACACATCATTAAAAATTAAATATACTTAAAAAAACAGTATTTGAGACACTTGTGAAAGGAATAATAAATAAATAAGTATATACGTTTAATTAAACAAGTTATTAAGCAACATAAACCGTCATACCAGGTGTGTGACATGCCACGGAGGTGTGAATTCACATGTTGTGAACCAAAAATATATTAAAATGAAAATTGTTATTAAAAAATTGTTCGCAAGTTTAAATAGATGCATTTTGTATGAAATTAAAAAGCATTGTTGATGAATTGTTCTTAAAGTTTTTACAGTAAAAGCGTGTGGCAGAAAAGTTACACTTTTTGAAGAATGACCCTCATAAGAGGCAAACATTTTCCACTGACCTACGCAATCGCACCTCCATAGTTCTCTCCATTTCACTATTAATTTCCGAAATTCAATAATTAGTTAGCGTCATTTCCAATGCAGTTCCGTGCGGGGGGTATCATTCATTCCGTGGTGCGCACAATGCGGGGCAACTTATTCAAACATCATTCCAAATCGCCAGGGACGTCAGAGATTTTGAATCCACTCGATATTGATCTGGGAGATGGATGGTTAAACCGCCGTTTTCATCCGCTTCCCATTAATTCCGATACACACACGTACACATACACACACACACACACATAACTAATGAAAAATTCCATAAGAGTAACTCCAATCAATAAAATTAATTTGAAAGGAGGACGGGGCCACACACGCCAAATTTGTTTTGCCAGATTACTTTCGCCAAAATTGATTATTTTCCTTGCTTTTTGTCCTAGAAAAATTTCGGTCGCAAAGTATCAAGTGCTACCGCGGAAGTAAAGTAAACTCGTTCTAACTTTCTGCTTGTACGCGAAAAAAGAGAAATATTATTTTAACAAAGTTAATGAAAATAGAAGAATTGTTTACGAAACAAACTATTAAAAAACAATAAGTAAACTAGTTCTATGTTGCTGCATGAAAGCGAAAAAGAAAGAAAATTGTTTTAACAAATTGAATGAAATGAAAATTGACTTGTTTACAAAACAAATTATTAAATGAAATATAATCTATCAATTTTCCAATTCAGGTTAACAGTTCTAAATATGAAACGAAAAACATGGGTCTGAAATGAGCGAGAAAAAAGATTATCACTTCTAGAATTTGCACGCTTGATTGAACTGATTTCAAGTTAGGAGTGTTAACTAATAGTGATGTTAGTCTGCAAAATGAGTTTTTGTTCATTTCGCATTTAATAGATGAATTTGCTCCATATTTTCATCACTCATTCCTCATAAAATTAAGTAACGAAGTGAAATGAAAAATAAATTAAAAAGAAAACAATTAAGCAGTTTCGTTATAGCTTACAAGTTGGTTTTTCAAGGAAGTATCATTAAATCAAATAATAAAACAAAATAATTAAAACATTTTAATTAAATGAAAAAAAAGTTCAATAGGCAGCTTGACAGACACTTACAAATAATACTAATGCGAAAGTGGGTTTGTTTGTTAGTTATGTTTTCACGCCTTAACTACTCAACTTATCAGCATATAATTTTGCGTACATGTTGTGAGGGGTTCAGAAAACAACATGGGTACCTTTAATCAACTTCAATCCCGCTAAAAAGTATTCCAAGATTTCTATTCGATTTTTAAAGAAAATCATAAAGTTGAGAGCCCGCAGCAGTATTTCTTTCAGAAGTCTGCGACGTAGGTTGAGTTTTCCAAAATAACTAACAGCGAGATTTACCTTGGTACGAGCACTGCCATATGAGGTGCGGCCATTACGCAAAAAAAAAAAAAAAAATAAAATAAAATAAAAAAATAATAGTTTCAAATTTGACATCTTGAATTCAAATTATGTTTTTCGCAATCACGTGTTTTTCGCGTGTCTGCAGGCATGTGTGTGTGGGTGTGCAGGCATATGTGTGCATGTGGGTATATGTGTGTGTATATATGTGTATGTGTGTGTTTGTGTGTGTATGGGTATGTGTGTGTGTGTAGGCGTGTGTTTGTGTCTGTGTGAAGGCATGAGTGTGTGTGTATATGTGTATGTGTGTATGGGTATGTGTGTATGTGTGTACGGGTATGTGTGTATGAGCATGCGTGTGTGTATGTATGCATGTAGGATATGGACGCAACCTAGAGACTGTTTTCGCTAGAGGAGCAGCATCGTGAGGCTGGTCGACGTTGGCGCTGCAGGGGGAGGCGGGGGGGGGGGAATAAAATCAGCGTAACGCCAAAAACAGTCAAGTGAGAACAATATGCAATCGTGATTGCTCATTAAAAAAAAATTGAATTCTGAAATTTTTAATTCACATTATGTTTTTCGCAATCACGAGTTGCGACAAGACCCTACTCTTTGGCGTTATTGTTTCTAGAAACGGCTCCAGTCCCCCCAATCCTGCCCCTCCTCTTGAGCGTTTACGTGTGTATAGTTGTATATGTGTAGAACTGTGCGAATGAATGTTGGCGTGTGTGTATGTGTGTAAAGGTGCGGGTGTGTACGTGTGTATGTGTATGAGCGTGCGTGTGTGTAGGACATGGACGCCACCGACCAGGAGAAGTGGCTACCGGGAGGAGTCGCGCCTGTGGAGGTGGGGTTGAAAGAGGAACCAAACATCAAAGACGGTCAAGTGAGAACAATAAGCAATCGTGATTGCTTTAAAAAAAAAAAAAAAAAAAAAAAAGAGCTGATGTGTCACATCACATCACATGACTTCCTTTTACTCCAATTTAATGTCATTTCCCCATTACTGGCAATTTTAATGTGATTCAATAGTTTACTCTCTAAATATCACCAACAGTGGCCAAATTGGAAGAAATTAAAAAATAAATAAATAAAGAAAACGCCAAGTTGGCGACAAAACTTGGCGACCAAAAGATATACAGACATATGTACAGACGTCAAGAGAAAAGTCGTTGTAATTAACTCGGGTATCATCATTATGGGTAGTTCGCGTGTCTATTCTTAGGCACTTATCCACGTGTGGTCGAGTCGAAGAAAAAACTGAATATTCATTCGGGGGTGAGTAAAATGGAAATTAAGGTCGATTTTTGAGTGAAAATTTTTTCGTGAACACAATACTTCCTTTTTTGTAAAAGGAAGTAAAAAGGTTGGGCACTAGGGAAACGGCACCAGTCACGGACATGCTTAAGTCATCGCTCTCAGGTCAACTCAATTTTTTGAGCCTTTTAATGTATTTAGACTTTAAAAAATATTTTTCTCTCGCGCAATTACATTTCATCCAACGTTTGACTGCTTCTGGATCCTCTGAATTGGTTAATTATATTTTTATTTGTTTAATTTCCAAAAATAGTCCAACCCTCAGTAACAGACACCGACGATTCTGATGATACCCAGTGACAGATAGGATGAGAAAAGGATGAGTAATGAACAGAATTCCCCTTTTCTCCCCAAAATGTGCTAAAGCTTTTCATTTTTAGATCTAAAACCTTATTAAATTCAAGTGAACATGAAGCACCCTCAGACCTCCTGGTGGTTGTTCATAACAATTCCTTCATTGCCTTGTATATACCAACTGGCTCATAAAACTCTCTCTGTGCAAACTGATGCAACCATCTGATACAGATGGTTGCACCGCATTCATGGGTCGCAGCAACATCAGTTTTATTCGCCTTAAATTCTTATTATTTCAATCCAAATATATGATTGTCTGTTACTGGACTCTTGTAGGGACTACCCCATTTTTATACCGTCTACTGAACCCCATTTTTACTTTCTTCTATATCTAATATATAGAAGAAAGTATTGGATTCGTGCAAATTTTCGAATTTTGACGGATTCGAACGTTTTGAGGTGTGCTGAGTCCATTTCGACCATTTTTGGAAAATGTCTCTCTGTGTGTGTGTGTGTATGTGTATGTGTATGTGTGTGTGTATGTGTGTGTGTGTGTCACGTCTGTGTGTGACCAGTTTTTTGTGGCCGCTCTACAACAAAAACTACCGCATGAAATCGAACGAAATTTAGTACACATATGTGCCTCTATGTGAACTTGTGCCCATTAGTTTTTGGCGCGAATTCCTCCAAGGGGGGGTGGAGCAATAAGACGTTTTTCGAGTTACGCGTGCTTGCTATTCCTCAGGAAGTAACTGGCGGAATCAAACAAAATTTGGTCCATATGTTGGTATTAACAGGAACAGGTGCTGATTCAATTTTGGTGTCAATAACTCAAACGGGGGTTGAGCTATAGAACGTTTTTTGTCGTCAATTGTGACTGCTGTATCTCAAGAAATAATGAACGGAATGAAAGAAAAATTTATCGGCAAGTAGCCCTTAGTGGGTATAAGAACTGATTTTATTTTTGTGTCAACAGCTAAAAAGGGGGTAGCGCAATCACCCGTTCTTTTTTTCCATTTTGAGTGCCCTATCTCAAGAAGTAATGCTACGTTCTGGTTGAAATTTGGAATATATGTTAATCCATATGTAAACAGGCTTTGGTTCAATTTTGACGCCGATCGCTCCAAGAGGTGTAGATTTTTTTTTTTTTTTTGCGAATAAAAATATTTTTATTAATGCAACAATAAGAAAGATAAATCGTAATAGATTGTCGTCTGCGTATTTCTCGTGATTTTAATTGTATGGAAATGATCTTACTAATATTATACATGCGAAAGTTTGTCTGTATGGATGTATGGATGTATGGATGTATGTATGGATGTTTGTTACTCTTTCACGCAAAAACTACTGAACGGATTTTGATGAAACTTTACAATAATATAGCTTATGCATCAGAATAACACATAGGGTAGTTTTCGTCCCGTTATGGGGGGCAAAACCCCCTTAGGGGGGCAATAAAACACAATTTTTGTATAAATTCTCTAATATTGGGATGAAAAAATACTTGCACATATTTACATTATATGTCCATCGAAAGCTCTGATTTTTCTGCTGAAGATGGCACCTGTTCGAAATTTCTAAGTAGAATAAAAAACGAGTTATGAACTTTTTAGATCCATGTTCGAAGGCTTTCCTCAACTCAATACAATATTTAGTGTATCATCTCAACTCCCTGTCGATAGCGACAATTGTTGTATTGTTGACTTTCTTTGCTTTTCGTGATTGTTCAAGGCTTTTCTCAAGTCAAATCTTGAAGTAAGATTTTTGCACAAGATTGGCAAATAATACATGATTTGGCTGATGATTTTCCATTTAAACGGAACTTTAATGTAATTAATGGTTTTTATTATTATTTCTGCTGATTGAACACTTACTCATTATCCAAACAACCAGCAGATCGCCAAAATTTTTGCAGAAAGATTTCCGTAGCTGATGCATTTGGCAGTTTTTTCAACGTTGCTGTTTTTGAAGCCGAAGACTACGTCATAGTGTTTCTCAGCTTTCACCATGTAAACAAAATATCGCCAATCAAAGAATTTTCAAAAGACTTTTTTTACTGTGTTAAATAATCCAGCAACTAAATTAGGCAAATCCATAAACAGCACAAAAACTTCCATTAATTTTCCTTTTTGCACAATTTCAAACAATCACCAAATTGTATTACTTATTTTGGTAACATTTCGGATGAAACTGTTTAGCGCCATTTTATGGTGACCAAAAATATCTCAGCATCTGGCGACGATATCTCTGTAACGAAAATTAATATCATATCGTTTTACAAAGTAAGGAAAGAATGGGGGAGCATCATCGAAGGTACCCCGAAACGACTTTCGCAAATTCGGTAAAATCGCCCCAAGAGCCAGAATGATTGAAATTTCCCGAAATAACTAAAGCAAGTATAAGGGGATTACGAGCGCAGCTACTTTTTTTTAATCACTTCGTACTTCATTAGCCATACAGAGAAGGTTTTAGACTCCATGTTAAAAAAAAGTATCAACAGATTAATCTTTTTAAATATGAGAAGATTAATTTCATGTTTTTTTAAATTTGTATATGCTTAAATATAGTGCTTTCGTTTCTAAATCAATACTACTTTGTTCTTTATACTTATTGCTATTTTAGTTTTATGGGTAAGGAAGAAACTCGATTTTTAAGCAAGTAATGATTTTTTCTAATAATTATTACTGACCCAGGCAACGCCGGGTATTTTTGCTAGTAGGAAATATTATCTCAATGATTTAAAATTTTTAACTGTTGCCATCTTATGTTTGTTAACAAATAAAATATTTGTAATTAATTCAAGCAAGGCTTTTAAAATAACTTTCAATTTTCGCTCTTTGCTTTGCTTTTGCAATAATTCAGACATTGGGATAGTCGTCAAGTTTTTGCATGTGTAATTTTGTTTTTGTTGGGAATATTGCTTCCTCGTCAAGCATGGGGAGGGATCATACTAGTTATACCGTCACTTCATTTCCTCACGCTCATACACCTAACTACAAGCTTCAAAGTGAATTGTTTAAAATTGCATTCATATGCGATGTTGCATTGTTTCGTTGCTTTATAACTGATTTTTAAATTCAATGTAAATTGAAAAACTATCATTTGAAGTTGGCACAAAAATATGTTTCCAAATTGACGACAAAAACGTTCTATAGCTCAGTCCCTTTTTGAGTCTGCCAGTTACTTCCTGGGGAATAGCATGCACGTATAACTCAAGAAATGTCCCATTGCTCCACCCCCCCCCCTGGAGGAACTCGCGCCAAAAACCATTGGGCACAACTTCACATAGGGACACATATGTGTATCAAATTTCATTCGATTTCATGCGGTAGTTTTTGGTGTAGAGGGGCCACAAAAAACTGGTCACAAACATACGTCACACTCACACACACACACACACACAGACGTTTTCCAAAAGTGGTCGAAATGGACTCAACATACCTCAAAACGTTCGAATCCGTCAAAATTCGAATTTTTGCATGAATCCAATACTTTCTTAAGAAAGTAAAAATTATAGACTTATTACAATCTATATGCGTCCCAAAGCATCAAGGGCGTCTATATAGAGAGGCAAGGGGATTCTCAAGCCCCCCCCCTAGAAATGAGAACTTCCTTGCTTTTAGTGCTTTTTTCTTTGTAAAAATGTATAAAAATTTCTTTTCCATCCATTAATGAATAAGTTATTAAAAATGTCAAATTTTAATATATCTAATCTGTGCTGAAATCGGTTTCCATGGGGAAAATATTCCGCTAAAGCATGGGGAAAATTTTTGAACCCTCTCCCCATAAAATTTTGCTCATGGGCGTCCTTGCAAAACATGTTTCGCTGTGTCCATTCGATTGCTATAAATTTAAGATTATTTTTTCATTTCATAGGCAGTGAGAAGCAAAAGGATGTAAGTGGCAAAATTAAAAATTTGGAGATAACCGGTAAATGGTACGTGAACCTCTCCCCTGTCTTGGGGACAAGAAAAAGTACCAGGGCGTGAACAGGAGGAGAAGGGACACCTGTTAGCCCGTGCCCGGGTCTGAAGGGAGCCTAAGATTTTTAAAATGAGAAGTGAAATATATGTAGGGGCGTAGAGGTGAACAATATGAAGGGGGGCCTGTAAAAGTCATTTGTGACGGGTCCCAAAATTTCTGTTCACGCCCCTGGGTGGTACTAGTAGCCCTGGTAGGTGCTGCTCTACAGCCTGATTTAGAAAAACTTTTCAATGAAAGTCTACCTAGGACCTTATTTTTAGACGCGTTTTACTCTCAAAACCTGAAAATATCCACTTAAATCACTTCGCTTCTCACTGCCTCATATGGTTTCTTTCTCTTTATTGGTCGTTAAAAATTCCCCAAAGAAAAAGCGGGAGCCCCAAAATTAGTCTGCACTTCCCTAGGGATGCCCACCTAGGGGCGGGGGTCTTCGAGTTATTTAGGGGTGTGCGCTTTTGCTCTTAGGGGGTGGGCAGCCCTGGCTTCCCCTAACTTCAGAGGTGAATCGGGCTCTACATTCGAGAACATAGAGTGGGTGGATACTGTAACGAAAGCATGCGCATCCTCAGATTCACTATCTCCCAGTATCATCATCACAAGTATCGGCCATGACACGAATCATCCGTCATTCAAAGAATCACTGTGAAATAGGGACAATGCGAAAGGAGAGGTCAGCCCGTATCTTTACACACTATTTACGCACCCATTCAGAACATATCCATGTACTAGTTCCCTTCAAAAAAAAATTTTTTTTTCAAATCTATTTTTATTGTTATTATTATTATTTAACCATTTTCAACGAGCCATATTTCACCCCCAGACAAGGTCTTCAGAACGGTTTGATTCATTGCGCTATAAAAAGATTTTCTGAAAAGGCGAAGTTAAAGCTGCGAAGAGACAAAGGGTAAGAGCGGAAGTCGGAATTGCTTACGTTTTCTGCTAGAGTGCTTTAAGTATTTCGCAATGGTAAGATACGTTTCTAAGTGGCCTTGATTTGTTGTGAAGGAAAGAAGGATGATACAATTAGCGAGAGATAAATGGAACAATTTTTTTCATTCATGTCGTTCCATGGAACGGCTTTTTCAAATTCCAAGCATAATGGGGTTGTTTCCTTCAGTCAAAAGTAATACTTTTAGTCGGTGAAATTGATAGAATAAGCGAAAAAAATAACATGGACCCAGAAAATACTTTCATTTTCCCAACAGTTATTTTAGAGTTAATTTTTTTAAATGTTCGATTTTTCAAACAAGCAGACCCCGAAGTGGTTTTTTGAGGGGAAAAAGTAGGAAATAAGGAATCAAAAATTAAAAAAGTAGGAAAAGTAGGAAAAAAATCGCTTAAAAAAGTAGGAAAAAATAGGAAGAGATAGGACTACACACACGTCAAGACGACTGACAATCATTAGTATGGAAAATAAACTAGTGGAAACAAAGTTAGTAATTACAAAAATATGAAAATAAAATCTAAACAAAGAAACACCTTTCACCAATACAGTAATAAAATTTTTAAGTGTGAAAGAATAAAATGCAATATAGCGATCGCAAAAAATAAATAAATAAATAAATAATATTAATAATAAAACTCCTATTTTAGTTCAATAAAACCATTTTTGTTTCAGATTTGTTTTGTCAAAAACGAAAACATTCCTTCAAGAGCATCCAATTATCATTTAAAAATACTATCACTTTCAGCTCCTGTTATCATAAACTATGATACAAAAGCAAAGCAAATATTAAATTAGTTTTAGTCAAAAATAATCAGCAGTTGACATGCATTCTTGCGTAATCAGAGGCAGATGTTTGAATTTGAAAAAAAAAAAAAAAAAGGAAAACGACTGAAAATACAGAACTAAAATAAATGTGTTCTTAAATATGGGGCATAAAATTTATAACAAAATAATTAAACTAAATAAATAACGAAATAAGTCAACTAAAGGGTTTGTACTATGTTATGTATTTTTAGCATTCAACATACATTTTTGTTTCAGGCACGTCATTTATGGGGGTCAATTTCTCCCCTCCCAGGCTTTGGAAAATTAATGCTCAGCTATACATGTTTGTGCGGTTTTTTTTGTTTGCAGATAAAATTTGCATTCAGTATACATCTTTCGCTAGCAACCTCCGGGGGGCGGGGGGGGGGGGTTCCGGCAGGGGCGGCAAATAGGGGGGTCAAGAGGGGGCGTTTGCACCCCCAAATTTTTTGAGAAGAATGATAGAAAATGGGTGAATTCAATTTATGTAAGTCGGAAATCTCGCTGGTTCTCAGCAACTATTTGATGAAACTCGACATATTCTCAGACTAGAAAAGTGTTTTTCGTTATTTGGAAGATGACTTAGAAATTCATGAAGTATTTTCAGCTTTTTCAGAACATATAAAACTGATAGAGAACCATGGTTAATTTTAACTAAAGAAGACATTGCCTCATATAGGCTAAATATTTCACACTTGTGTGCCCAGTGTAACGATGGTATGTCCAATATAAGAGGCTCGTGAAAAGTGGTGCGGCTGCATGGTTTTCACAAGAAAATTCCTTGATATTTTACATTCACTTTTACGCTTCATTTTTTAAGTTTATATTTATTTAATGAGTGTTCATCGCTTTCCTTCTGCTAGAAACACGTTTCAGCTGATCAATACATTATAATGCTTTCATAGAAACTTCTAAAAAGTGCATGTGATTATTGAATAAAAAAAGACATATCAACCAAATACCTTTTATGGGGCTCTATAATTATGCAATCGTGGAGTTGACACAAGATAATCTTCAAGAGTTAAAACGATAAAAACATTTCTCTATAACTTGAAAGCAGTGATTTGACGACTGGAAAATTTATTGCAAAACGATTCTTTCAATGGTGAAAAAGTTCATGCCCTTTAGCATAGCACAAGCAATATACCGACAGAATAGTTTTCACATCCAGATACTGCAGTTTCGTCCTTGTTATGGACTCATCAGTCTGGAATAGTAAATAACAGAGCTTGAGGCAGATGATATCTCATTGAAGCTGAGAGCGCCGACATGACTAGATTATTCAATGATGAAAAGTTTAAGCACCTCACAGTTTTTGAAGTAGCCTGGGTGATTTTGAAGAACAAGATACAAAAAGTGTTTTCATACATAACTTTGTGTTACTTCAATTATTTTTTAACTATTACAATCAGCTCAGCTAGTAGAGAAAGAATTTTTTTATATGTCTCAGGAGTTTAGAGAAATATTTTCGAAGCACAAAGGGGGGGGGGGAATTAAAAAAAAAAAAAAAAAAAAAAACCTTTTCCATTTAGCTGAACTGGCAAAACAGCAAGACATTGGGCACTGATAGATTAGTAACTTAACACGATTTCCTGCTCTTCCGAATTCCAAAAATCATGCATTCTAACTTTCCAAAAGGTATAAAAACTTTAGTAGCGACATGTTTTGTATGATAACTTTTAGTCAATGAATCAAAATTTTAATTGTTTCTAAACACTAATTTTATTTATATTAAACCGATTTTATGACAACTTCTTGTTAGCTAATGTGTGTTTGGTTTCGCTTTGGGGTTATACATATTTAAGAAATTTGACCCCCCAAATGAAATGGTGAAATGCCGCCCCTGGGTTCGGGGGAGGGAATCAAAGTGATGAGTCAGTTCTAATTTTAATCGAGCAATAAAAACGAATATTGTTTTAATGGTTTGATGATTTTTACCTCCTTCTTGTTCCAAAATTTTTTGGCACGAAAATAAAAGGAAACAGCCATGCACGGTAAACATAATATTTTTATCAAAGACAAAGATCAGTTACTAATGTTTCTATGTACATAAAAGGGAAGGCAAATAGTTTATCTCAATCCTCACCATACAACAAAAATATTCATTCGGAAATTGTTCACGAAATTGAGAGTGAGGGGGGGGGGGAAGCACTTGGCATCAAATGCCTGCATATATCTCTTTCTCCCCCCTCGCTTTGATCAGGCGCAATAAGTACAATAACTTACAGTAGATACGCCGCATCGGTATAATTGCCGCACCCCGAAAAGAGTTAAGAGTCTGTCAAAAAAATTTTAAATGCTCAGAAATGTCGCATTGCCAGAAACACAGCACATAAAAATGATGAGCAACTCCTCGATATTGATGATATATCAGAGTAGAAAATACCCATTAAAAAGAAAAAAAATACATATTAATTTCTAGCTCTATATCCCAACTTTTAAAAATGAGAAGAAATAAAAACAAAATATTGCATTTAAATTGATTTCCGATTTTTTTCTCCAAAAATCGGGAACGTTTTGCCCATCCAGGTTTTGCTGCTTTATTTATTTATTTATTTATTTATTTTTTTTGCAAGTACACTCTTTGCAAGGAAAGAAAATGAAATTTTATAAATTTTATAATCATGTTTACGATTTAGAACGAACAATAATCATATTTATGTACGAAAAAAGTTTCCGCGATTATTTTTGAAGTGGTCCGTTTTTGCGAATTTCTGTTAGATGTCGCTTTTATGTTGTACTAACATCAATAAAATATGTACAGTATACAAGTTTTTCAGTTTTTGTTTCCTTATGTCCTTTTAAGGTTTTACGTTGCCTTTCTGTTTAAATAGAGCTTCATTTCACTTGTAATCATACAAAAAATTGGCGAATAGGAAATTCGGTTTTTCCCGCATTTTTTTGAACAGTCGGCCGTTTACTTTAATTAAAGCTTCTAATTGATGGGTAAATAATATATAATTGCATCAGAATGTGCCAGTATCTATTTTTTGTTAGTTTCGCTAATACAGTAGGACTGAAGTCATGGCGATAAAAAGAAAAGTCGATCATAAACGCCGCAACAGCAAAAAAAGTCACGAAAATTTTAACTTTTAAACACACAAACGCCGCGGCGTTCCTTCCAGAAATTACTATAGTCTAGTCATTCAATGAAAAGCTAAGGATCCGCTTGTTCCTTTTACTTTTCAAAATCAAAACATGCAGAAAATTATCGGCGCGGCATTGTAAAAATAAGAATCAATGCACAATTAGAAGTGCTATACTAAAGAAAGAAAAAGTAGGAAAAAAAAGGAAAAAGTAGGAAAATAAGGAGAGAGCTCTAAAAAGTAGGAAAAAGTAGGAAAAATAGGAACTCTTCGGGGTCTGAACAAGGCGTGGTCTTGATGACGTCACAAATGATGCTCTTTGGCGCATCTTTCACCGCATTTCCACGTTATGATAATCAAGAAGCGAATTAAAATTGCGCTCTACACTTGCTATCAACCATATCGTTGCCAATACACGTGAGCAAAGATGCGAATTAAATATTTTGCGCCGATAATGGCAACACGAAATGGCATTTCATCATTTGTGATGTCATCGGCAGAAGCTTAAACAATAAAAGCCCACCGATTTAAGTATTTTTTTAAATATTAAACTTAAACAAATTATTTAAAAAATGGTAGGATCCTATGTTTTTAAGCATGTTCTTTCAGAAAAAAAATACTTTTAAAATTTTGGAAACGACCCCATTTGTAAGGGGTTTTAATTACATTTCATTATTCAAGACAACTTTGACACTTTGAATCAAGTGGGTTAACTTTACGCCACTGCCACTTCATATATTGTCAGCATTTTTTGCCCCCCCCCCTCCCCTCTCCCACACCAATACATACCTTCACAACTGAGAATGAGTGAATTTAAGTGAAAATCGTTTTGTTTCTTTTATTTATTGAGCAATCACGATTGCTTATTGTTCTCATTTGACTGTTTTGATGTCCTATCTTTTTATTTTCCCACCGCCACCCTCCGCACCCTGTCACCGTCGACCGGCTCCTCACGATGCTGCTCCTCTAGCGAAAGCCGTCTCGGTTGCATCCATGTCCTACACACACGCGCATACATACGCAGCTACACACACACACACACGCACGCACGCACGCACGCACACACACACACACACACGCACGCACGCACACACACATACACACAACTACCCACACATTCATGCCTGCACACTGACACAAATACATATGCCTACACACGTACACATACCCCCCCATACACACATACACACATTCATATACACAACTACCCACACACTTATGCCAGCACACAGACAAACACACATGCCTACACACACATACACATACCCCTTCACACATACCCCCACACACAAACACACACGCCTACATACACACACTTGTGATTGCGAAAAACATAATTTGAATTCAAGATGTCAAAATTCAAATTATTTTTTTTTTAACTTGTTTTTGTTTTTAGATGCACCTGATCAGGGGAGTCCCAACGGGAAGTCACGGGAGCTCACTGTGACCTTCCAAAAATTTCCTTATTCGCCAAATTTTGTCTAACGATTCGGCAAGATCATCATCATTCGGCAAAATGTAGAGTCCTATTCGGCGAAATTTGGAGTTCCATTTGCCAAATTGAGAATTTCGCCCTCCCAAAAATTTAAATTAGGGAACTTGATTTTTTCAAAATTTTTGATCTTCCTAACTTTTTTTTTTTTTGAAAATGTTTCGCGACTTTTTATTTTATTTTATTTATTTATTTATTTCTACAGGAAAATGTAGGTAAAACAAAGAGAGAGATCAATTTGAAAATTACGCTACAGTCCTCAAAAACGCTCAAGAGGAAATTGAATTCGAAAGTTTCACTTTTTTTGTGCAGATTATAAAATTTTCTTTGCGAGTAGGAATTCTACAGCTTTATAACAATCTTTTACTTTTCTGCTCAAATATTTTCAAAAATAAAGAAAGATAATTAGTTACACAATATTAATATCATCTCAATTTTCTAGAGACAAATATACCGAGTATACATTAAATTTACACTAAAAGAACACGCTCTAGACGGATTTTTCTTTTTTTTTTTTCTCGAACACAGAAGTTAATTTGATGTAAAATGATAAAAGATATTTTTGCTTTCGCTTTAACCCTTTTTGTGCCATATATTGCTTCTACTTATTGAAAATAGCATGAATTTGCTTTTCTTCTCTCTTTGGTTCTAATAATTTTTACTTGAACTAAACATGGAAGAAAAAAAAGGCTCAAATGGATTAATAATTCTAAGAGTAATAAATGACTTAAGATCCAGAGATTCAGTGGAGAGAAAAAATCAGTTCAAAGTAGGGCTTTCCCTGGTGCAATGTACCAAGTCCGCAGACCACTTTTCACTTTTCACTCCAGAGTCTCCCGTACCTACCACTCTGTGTGGTTTAACCAGTTGGATGATACCCTGAAGACAGCTCTGATTTTTTTTAACCAGACCAGAAACCGAGCAACCCCTGGTCCAACATCCCCAGAGGTATCGTTTTACTCGGTGGGCTTTGTGACTACGAGCATATTTAACGTCCCCCAGTCACCATTAACGAAGACGGTGGATCTTCGACCAGCGAGAATCGAAGACCACAGTCGTCCTCCAAACCCAGCCCGCTTCGTCGGACCCCTCGTGTGGTACAACCTATTCCGTTTTCGATGCCAGCCGGTCGAAGATCCTCCGTGTTCACCAATGGTGACTGGGGCACGTTAAATATGTTAGTGGTCACAAAGTCCGCCAAGTGAATCAATTCCTCTGGGGGCGCTGGATTAGGAGTCGCTCGGCTCCTGGTCCGGTTAAAAAAAAAAAAAAAAAAAAAAAAAGAGCTGTCTCCATGGTCCCATTTAACCGATTAAACCACGCATAGTGGTGGATTCGGGGGCCCCTGGAATGGTATGTTATGTGGTGTAACCGAAAAAGTGTTACGCTAAAAGGCGGGACAAGGTGGAGAAATGTATGGAGAGTAATTGTTTTCGTCGTTTCGGAAATAAAACGTACTGTTAGGCGAAATGCTATGTTTTGAAACCGAACATTAATTTTTATCATACTACACAAAATAAATTTATCAGCTTATCAAGTGTATGATTAACTTCATTACGAACGAATTTTAACAATTAACAATAAGGTGAAAAAGAACTTCGTCAGAAGTAGAGAGCAGACAAGTCTCTTTCAAGGTTTTACTGGTAATTTTATTTCAAAAACACTCACTTTAGTAACTAGAAAATATACACTGCTATGCAGACGAAAGTACGAGTCATAGCATTACTCAGAGCGATGTTACAAGGTTACAACCCCCCCCCCTCCTCCCGTTCAAATGTTGCAGAACACCCTCGAAGAATAAAAACCCCATCCCCCTGAAAAAAAAAACATTACACTATCCCCCCCCCCAAAAAAAAAGTCGATGGGGCAAGTAACTGGGACCAAAGGCAATCCGGATAGTCTGGGTAATAAGCAAAATAGATTCTAAAATAAGCAGATGTATCTTTTATTACAACAAAAAACAATGCTTTGTAACAAAATTACAAAGTACCGTTTTTCGCAAATACTTGATCATTTATCAGTGGCGTACCTAGCATGGGTAACACCCGGGGCGGCAATTTGTGGTGTCACCCCCTCCCCCCTACAGACGCAAAAGAAAAACTAAATGATATGTAAACATGAAAAAATTAAATTCATGCAATTTTCAGAAATAACTTCATTTGTGTTAACGAATTTTTTTTCCAATGTAGAAAAAATAAATAAATAAATAAAAGTGGGGGTCCGGGGGTTTACCCTCCAGAAAATTTTCAAACTTGTTATTTTTAAAATGGTTTTTAGCTTCATATTTTTCAAAAACTTTCAATTTCACTTAGGGTGTCGTCAGCCCCTATACGGGTGACATGCGGGGCGGACCGCCCCTCCTGTAGTGACGCCACTGCATTTATAGTTCAGATGCAGTAGTGTCGGACTGACGCTCATATATATGTTAGTTAAGTTAGTTTTTATTTTAACTTACGTTCTACGGAGAAGTTGTAAGTTTAACCAAAACACAACCGAATATTTGGCGCACTTATGGTTCCGTTCTTGCAATCAAACGAAAAATATTTAACTGAATATAATTGTTATTAACTCTACAAATTTGATCCGGATAAACTGGAGATCCGGATAAAAGAGGACCGGATAAAAAGGGGACCGGATAAACGATGATTTACTGTACTAATAAGAAATAGGAAGAAAAATTGAAATTTCTCCCTTGATGTTCTTTTCTCTCTTTTCTTTAGCATAACTTGTAACGGTGCGACGAATTAACAACTTCTATTGTAAATAGTGTCTTAAAAACATTTCGGTTGGTTCAGGATGAAAGAAGCAATTTGCAATAAATAGCATGAATGCAAAACAATTACTTACAGCATTCTCAAGTTATGTAAGAGGCACAGAATCACCATTAGCACATATCCATCTCAGTGATCAGAACGATGAATCTGAAAGAAAATTCTAATGTTAAGAGCATGCCATTTTGTTGATCAAAATACACTGCCGTGCTAAGTACAAAAGTCGTATCTGCACTTTTTATCAATATTGAGTTATGGTCACCACGTGATTCTTAGCCACATACTTTACCTAAGTACAATGTTTTATGGTCATTTGTGAATGGGGTATATTTTGGAAAAAATTCTCAAAACGTTGAATCTGAATCAAATACATGGATGTGCAAAGTTTTAAACGGCAATTTTTCATTTTGAACTCAGATGCAGATACGGCTTTTGCGCTTTAGCACGGCAGTATAGAGACATATAAACAGAATGTGACAAAAGTGTAAAATATAAGGAGCAAGAAATTTTTTTTAGGCGGAAAACAAATTATTTTTAGAGTTTTCAATGCAATATAGCTTGACCATACATCATTATTTGCAAAGAAAACTTGACTCTTGAACTTAAAATAAATATCAGATTAAACACATAATAAAAACAAGCTGATGTGTGCATCACATGACTTCCTTTTACTTCAATTTAATGTAATTTCCCCATTATTGGCATTTTTAATGTGATTCAATAGTTTACTCTAAATATCACCAACAGTTGCCAAATTAAAACCAGATTTAAGTAATAAAAAAATTGCCAAATTTGTCACCAAGTTGGCGACAAAACTTGGCGACTGAAATACTGGCGATATATCGCCAAATGTCCGCCAAATTATAACACCACTTAAGTTTACATCGAAATTAACACTGATTTGCCCCCCCCCCCCCCAAAAAAAAAGAGGCAAAAGACTCCTTTAGAAACACCCGAATGCAACCCAAAGGGGAGGTGCACAACTAGACCCCACTAGAACCAAATTTCAACTTTCTAGGACATACCGTTCTTGAGTTATGCGAGAAACATACACATACGCACATACATACGGACGCAACAAGAAAATTCGTTGTAATTAACTCGGGGGTCGTCAAAATGGATATTTCGGGTGTCTGTAGGTTCCTAGGCCACGTGTGGTCGGGTCTAAAAAAAACCTCAACATTCATTCGGGGGTGAGAAAAATGGAAATTAAGGCCGATTTTTGAGTGAAAATTTTTTTGCGAATACAAATACAATACTTCCTCTTTTGCAAAAAGAAGTAAAAAGGTTTATATAATTAAAAAGTATACAAAACTTACCTTAAAAAATTTCAAATAGTGGAAAAAAAATCAAATTCTATATCAATTTTCCTTGTTTAGTTTATAATACTTTAGTTATGTGTGGGTTTAACTAACTAATCCGAATTCTTAAGTGAAGAGCGTAACTTCACCCGAATATCGAACAAGACGCTAGGAAATATTTCCTTCGCTTGGCCTCAGCTTATTTCTCCATTGTCAAGTAAGCTTGCAGTCGAATAGAGTTGAGTCAACTCGGTTCTGTTTGAAGATCATTGTGGAGCAGCTGCTAGAATAAATTGGGTGAAGCGTGAAGCTTTGATCCAACTAAGCAGCCTCGTGCGAAGACAATGAAAAACACGTGTCAAATAGTTAACAGGCAACTTTTTTAAAAATTGATTCAACTAAGTTGTCCCGTGTATAGTAGGTCTGAAACTGAAGAAAAATAGGTTCAGTTGAAAATACAGTAATGAATGTCTTGCACTCCACGCAAGAAACAATACTTTTCGGATTACAATCACTGAGGGTAACTTTGAACCATGTGGTTAATTGGATAAATAGGAATTTGGTCGGGGCCAAAGATATCGTTATAGACAGGTTTATTGCATTAGACAGCATTTTTGTACAGAGGTTTCACTAGTATCAGTTTTCTACTCTATTTCTTTTGCAAATAATAATAAACTAGCAACACGTGTGAAAAGCGACAACTGTATTGTTTCATCCTCATATAAATAATAGCCGCTGATCGAGTAACCCGCGTGTTTCAACAATGAAACTCGCGCCACGGCTTGATCATTTGATCATGTGTGTTGGTAATGTTTAGCATGCAGGGAAATGCTTTATTATAAAAAGCAACACGACAAGGCTGAACTCGATCTAATAAATAAACTGTTTTACTGGTAAAACTGTCATTTCAGAGGAATGAAGAAACGAAAAAGCGGTCAACTAAGAACGCTATCTACTGGAGTTTAGGGTTAATTCGCTGGAGTTAGGGTTACAATTTCAATTATCAAAATATCACCAAACAGGCAATGGCTTCGTTCAAATGTAGAAGTATAGAAGCAATTTTCACCTGTCATACCTTGACGGACGACTTTCTAGTTCTATAATTACTTGATTGCAGGGCCCGATCAAGCCAAACTGGTGTCCAGGTCCTGGAGTAGAATTTGGTGTCCCTCCCCCATGAGAAAATCCGCACAATTTTAAAGTCAATGTTTCATACTAGAAACTACATTTTAAAGGAACATTACTACATTTAAAAAAGGAAACCTGGGATTTGAATACCAAACACTTGATAGTCACCAAACTAATCACAGTTAAAAATGCCTCTTAAGGCGAAAAAGAGTTAAAAAACAATTTAAAACTGCAAAAAAAAAAAAAAAAAAATCTTACTAATTCTGACAGCAAGCTTTAAAAAGACTTCTTTCTGGCTTTAATAGAGGCAAATGTGTCGATCAAATAATCGAAATCTATGTTTGATGTCACAGAATTTTCAATGGTCAATAAGGAAAACACCTGTAAATTATCCTGAGAAATGCAGCTTCTCAAATGATTTTTGATTCTTTTCAAAATTGAAAAGGAACGTTCACTGGAACAGCTGCTGATAGGCAAGGTGAGAAGAAGCTGCAGGGGTGAATCCACATTCGGAAATGTATGTGTAATGTTTAGTGATCTAATCCTTTTAAAACATTCTGCAGGAGAATGGTTACGTTTGCGAAAATTTGAAAATCTGTTTATTCTTCTGGAAAATGTTCATCTATGTCATCCGAGTAATTTTTTTGAAATTCCAGAGCTAAGGAACAACGACTTCTTTACGCGAAATTTTTTTAACTTTATGAGTTTTTGAGTTGATTTTTAAAAAATTTTGAGCCCCTTCTTCCTTAAAGTTGAGAAAAAGTAAAATAAGCTTTTTTTAAAAAAAAAAAAGGAAGTAAGTAAGTGAATTTAAACTAGGCCATTTTGGTGCCCCTAAATTTGTGGTGCCCAGGTCCGCGGACCCGCCGGACCATGCGTTAATCAGGCCCTGTGATTATGAAGTTACTGTTTGGGGGCTGTAATTAAATGTTGATTTGAAGTTGTTGAAATCTATCACTTTACACTATCACATTCGTAATGCAATATAATTATAGAAATATTGTGACGCTTTTCCTTTTTTTCTGTATCAAAATTACACTACATACTTTTACTTAAAAACAAATGCTTATTGCTCCCGTATTTTTTTACCTTAATCACTGGAAGTCATTTTAAAATGTCAACTCACACCTCATTTTTTGTTTCGCGAAATTGTGTTAGCTATCGAAATTGCATATTACAGTCGAACTCGGTTATAACAAGTGCGAAAGGACTGCAATATTTGCTCGTTATAGCCGAGTACTCGTAAAAAAACAACCAAAAGCTCCTAAGAATTAGGACGTACTTGCTTTATTTTTCTAATTTTTAGTACAGTACCAAAGAAGTTGGTTAATTTGCTTTAAACTGTCCTATTGTGTCTTTCGTGCGCTATTGTGTTCGAGGAGAGCTCATCGCCCGAAAACCATGGTTATTTGCACCCCTGGTTTTGAAAATGATTTCTACAGATTAAAAGCTGCGGTACATGTTGAGGTTTCTTCCCCCTTGAAGTTCTTCCCATTTGTCGTTATCTTCGTTGCATTCTATCTTTTTTTTCGTCAGCATTAGCTTGAATCTGAGTTACAATATATCCTCGGAATCTTGTTTAAATCTTTTATTGTATTTTTTTAACATGGAACAATCCTTCGAAAAAAAAAGAAGAGGTTATTCTTTAATAAAAATATTAGCATTAAATAAACAATTCCTCTTAATTTTAATCCCTGTACATATGTTTTCTGTATCATATGCTACGCTCTTCCACAGAAACAACATTCAGGTATTCAAGAAAGATACTATACGAACGAAAAGATCATCAACTGACAGTACACAAATCAGAAATTACTATCCTTGAGTTACAATGTCCCTGTCCGCAGGGTTTATGACAAATCACTCACTTTCAGTTGACGTCAGAATGCTAAAGGATTTTTTTTTTTTTCAAGAAAGGATAAGCTGAGTCAATGGAAATTTTATGAATCGAAAAATATTGCTCGCTTTAAGCGGGGTTTGCTCGTTAAAAGCGATTTATGCTCCAATAGACTTAACATTGTACAAACCAAATCTTTCTGATTTCCTCTCTAAATCCGGTTTCTCGTTAAATCAGGGCTCGTTATAAGCGAGTCCGACTGAACCAGTGATGAGTCGATTTCGGGGTTCTTCGAAAAAATAACGTTTTGCTTACGGCAAAGAATACTAGTACAGTGAAATCTCGTTACAACGAACACTAATACAACGAAATAAAGTTTTCAGTCCCGATTTAACTTCCATTATGTTGCTTGAATTCCGTTACAAAGGAATTCCTGGAACAACGAACAAAATTCGGGACCTCTGCAAGTTCGTTGTAACGGGGTTTCACTGTACGTCTACAGAATATCACCCCAACAGCCTCACCTCGACTTAGCACAAGGCACAAGCGATTTTCCCCACGAAAGCTAACTCCATTACCATATTCATTCATCAAAAGAAAAGTAGGGGTCGTCTCGAATGAGCTCCTTCCTCCCTGCATCCATCGTGAACTTTCGTACCCTTCACTTCCGCTTGGATTCAGTCCCGACCTTTCCTCGAAAGCCAGGAATGTGCCCCCCAGAGTTTTACGTCCATTCATCGTGAAAAGGGGAGAGCGGGAAAGATTCGTGAAACTCGTATTCAGCGTCTCTTCAAACATCTGCACGTGCACAAAATTGAATTTCTTACGAACTTCTTGCGCTCCCTCAAGTAGTAAATTCTAGTAAATTCCGGTGAAATCCCGAAAACTAATATTCCTGCAAAATTCACTTTTCCAGGGGGGCTCCACCCCCAGCACGGGCGCTCTATGCTGGTTAGAGGTGTTAGAGGGAGGCTTAGAAATTTCTTGGGTTTAAAGGCTTTAGGGGTGGGTCACTACCTTTTGAACATTTTTTTTATTTTATGTAAATTTTTTTTTTACTTTGAAACCTTAACATGCACTCTCATTTCGCAATCAATAATTTATTTTCAAAATCTTAAAAGATTGCCTGCTTTTTTTAAATTCAAAAAATTTAGGAAAATTTCAATTTTTTAAAATCCTTAAGGTTTTTTGGTTTTGCACTTATTTAAAAATGTTTTCTGCTTAATGAATCACAATAATCATCCCTAAAAATCTGTGCATTCATTTGCTTATATATGTATTAGAACATTTTCTGTGATTAATTATGTAAAAACTCATTTTTTTTTTTTTTAATTTTGTTTTTAAAGGTATACCATGCTCTAAACATTTGAGTAATTTATAAAATGCCTATCCAATGCACAGTTTCGTTAAATATATTATCCTAACTGCAAAACTTTAGAGCAGTATCTTTAATAGAAAAAAAATTCTATTCTTCTTCTAGAAAAAGGGATTCTAAAGACATGTAAAAAAAAAGATCACCGAGAAAAAGCAATTTTAAGTTTTTCTTTTGCATAAGAACGCATAGTGAGTATGATCTAAAACTACTCATAACTTTTTAAATATTTGAACTAAAGAGATGAAACTTTACCTCTGTATTTGGAATAAAATGTAGTTTTGAATCAAGCAACATTTTTTTTTAATCGTTTGATCATTTTTGAGGTACAGTAACCCCTTAATTTCAAGATATTTTTTGAAAAACTTTTGGTTGAAAATAAAAGGTATAAAATTCAGAAAGAATACCAGTTTTGGGATTTAAGAAATTACAATGACTTTAACCCTTTTTTGAAAAATGGGGATTTTAAACAACTGCTGCCTTTATTATATTTTTAGACATGTAATGTTTTACAACAGTTTGACTTTTAAGGACATGCTTCAAACTCCAAGTTCAACAGGAGCTTTTTTTTTTAATATTTGTTAGAAGAAACATGAAATTCCGTTCCCTGAAACAAAACGCATAGTTACAATTCTATAAGTATCAATGCAAATAAAATTTAGAGAACTTTAAAGTAAAAAAGTTTTAAAAAAGTCAATGCCCTCTCCCCTGGGCTCCCGCCTGATTCCTGCCTGGGTAAACGATTCGATTATAACGAGGTGTTTTCAGTGTATATCTGGCAATTTTATTTTTGATAGGAAAAATTAAAAACTTCGCAAAAAATAAATTAATTTACAAATAAATAAAACATTTGTGCATGATTTATGCACTGTAAAAAAATTAGAAACTGTTTTTGATGTAACGGAAATGCTTCTGGAAAAAACGGGAATCCTCCCGTCAACAGCAATTTTATGGCATATTCAAAAAGCTTTCTCATTTTTCTTGAGCAATATGAGACGGCGAAAAGTAAAGCTGCAGCAGTAATGCACCAATGCCATGGGAAGAATTCTCGGTCATTGCATGAATTCAGTACAGTGTAAGATAATTTTTAAGTGTTGTTATGTTACGCTAATTTATCGTTATCAGATTAAAGCTGAAGCTATATAAAACTTTTTCTTCATTTTCGAAATACGAAGTTTATTTCAAACTAAAACTTTCACCCGTATAACAAAGTCGAACGTATGACGCGGCAAAGAATCCCACAACTTGTGCAATTCACTATTTGTCATTGGAATAAAATATGATGAAATCATAGAGTCTGACTTGTGACTTATTCCGTACGTGACGGTGGAACGAACCTAACACCGCAAAAGTCGAAAAGAAAAAAAAAAGGAAAAAGAAGAATAAGAAGAAAGTTCATCAGGGGGGAAAAAAAACGGCTGCAATCCGTGATTGTACAAACTTTAATTAGTCAAGGAAACTAAATCATTATTTTTAACACGCTTTTATTAGCTTCACCTGTATGTATCTTGTAACGTAATCTTGCAACTCAAATTTCGCCCACTTCTTGAGATCAGATTCTTTTGAAATTTGGCACGCGACCTTAGACCCGATGACAATGCAATATTCTATAATCAAATTAATTAATTAACTATTAATTATTAGTTTATTTCAATTTTAATCAATATTTTGGCTTTAATTCCAACAATGTGAAGAAGAAAAATGTTTTTAAAAAATATTAAGAAATGCTCGCAAAACCTTTGATTTTTCTGCATCAGACAGATTTTGTTCCAATGTTCCAAGGTAATTAGAACAAGAGTTATTATTGTGTTTAACTAATTTCATGCCAAAATTTAGGTGAGCCTTCAATTGGCAATTCATTGCTGATCAGGCCATTGTTGAACAATACTTTTATTAAAATGTATCTCAAATTTTCAAAGTAATGTAAATATGATTTCATCGATGAGTGCGAGATGGATTAGCTGAAAATTAAACCATTACTCGACAGGCAATTTATCAGCGCAGTTGAATGTTTTTATTTTGGAGTTCGAGAGACTGCGATTCGGATGCTGCCCGAGACCTTTAGCCGTTTTCATTTGGGAAAATTTCATGAATCTAAAAATTTTTGAATTATGTTGAAATGAATATTTTTGCGTTAAACAAGTGAAACTAAAAAGAAAAAAAAAGAAAAAGAAAATAATAGTTTAAAAAATTAAAAAAAAAAAAAAAAAAAAAAAAACATGCTTTTGTAGCAAAATGAAGTAAAAAGTAAAAAACAATCTTTAGATGATAGTAATTGACCAAGTACTTAATTTCAAAGTAACACAAAAAAGCGTGGGAGGGGGGGGGGGGTCTTTTCAGTTGTCTTGAAATTGTTGTCCATACAAAATGTAAATAGACAGCACCCCACGGTTTTTTGTATTACATTTAAACTAAATGTTTGCTCAATTACTATCATCCAAAGATTATTTTTTACTTTTTAGTTCATTTTGCTACAAAAGCGTGTTTTATTTAGTTTTTTAAACTATTATTTTTTTTAAATGAATGACCAATCAAACGGAGCGTAGAATAAGCAAGGTTCTGCTGCGGGTACTTACTACGTCTAAGCGAAATGCCTTTCAAGATGTTCTTTACTAATAATAAAGCTGAAAGTCTCTCTGTCTGAATTTCTGTCCGGATCTCTGTAACGCACATAGCACCTACACCGTTCGGCCGATTTTCATGAAATTTGGCACAAAATTAGTTTGTAGCAAAAAATATCATAAGATGGACGAGTAAATTAACAAATTATCATAACGTGGAACTGTAACATGGGCAAGCCAATGAACATAGCAAATGGGCGAGAAATTCATCATACATTATTTGTAAATATACAGGCGAACCAAAAGATCTTTTAATCAGGGTTGGCCGGATTGGACCCAATTGGGTTGGATCCAATGGGTTTTTTTGAAAAAACCCATTTAAAAAAACCCATTATTTAGCCCACTTTTGGGTTTTTTTAAATTTTCCGAGAAGTTTTTAAAAAATTAACTAATTTAAATAATTTCCCAATTTAAACTTCTTTTTTATTTGTTCTTCACCACAGATAATGGGCATAAAAAATGGAATTTGAACTTTAATAGTATTTCTTAACTCTTAACGGTATTAAAAAAGTACTTCAAATATTTTAAATGAATATATTTAACTTTTTTCTTTAATTGGTTAATAAATAACTCAAATTATCTTGACTAAGTCCTGTCACGTCTGCTTTTCTCGATATTTGTAGATTGTACAGAGGAAACTTCTTTAGCTAAAAGGCTTTCGTGTGAATTCTTTTCTGCAAACCAACACGTCACAAATCTTGAATAAACAAGATATATTTTTTTAGAACTTAACAGGTTTTACAAACGATCGGACAAAAACAGAGTAGGATGTACAGTATTTCTTTTTCTTACGAAAAAGTTTAATATTTCTTACTCTGTACACAGAAATAGAAAAACAGGCAACATAAAATTCAAAGAAATGTCTTGATTAAGCTGGAATTCAGTAAAAAGGGATTTAAACTACCTAAGGTTCTACTGTAGTTTTGCATAACAAAATGAAATGCATTAAAGTAAAATGTAAACAGAAGATGTAGTAATGAAAAACGAACAATAGATTTTATCACTGAGAAGTTATTTTGTCTTAACTGTTGGTAATCATGGAAACTAAAAATCTGAAACTTCACCATTCTTGGGTTTTGTCGTCTTTTATACGTTTCTTCAGAAAACGCTGAATTTTCCAGCTTTTTTTACCCCAAGACAATTTTTGTGCTTTGTCCATATACTTACGCTACAATAGGCTGCAAGTACCCCACATTTTCCCCTAAAAAAAGACAAAAAACCCACATTTCTTTTGAAAAACCCAGCTTTAGTGGTTGTTTTTTTTTTGGGGGGGGGGTTTAAAAAAACCCAAAAAACCCTGGGTCCAAGGGCTTTTTAAAAAAAACCCGAGTTTTTGCCAACACAGCTTTTAATTCTCTACTACGGGCGAAGTCGTGCGGGTGCCACTAGCATGTAATAAGGCTATCATATATCACGCATGAAATGTGCTTTCATTTCACCTTTACAACTGTTTTCTAGCTGCACCAGAACAACAGAGGGCCAAATAGGTAAAACCGAACTTTACCGGCACCTGCTCTGCACAGAGCAACAAAAGCACATTCAGCTGTGAAAACCGCACTACAAGGGACTTTACAAGGGATGACAGGCAGATGCCAACAGCGTTACTCTTTTTTTTTTTTTTTATCGATTTGCGTTCTTTTAATACACGACTCAAAAATGTTAAAATCTGAAAAGGTAGTTCCATTTCTGTGGCAAATGATTATGATGCCTCTCCAATCTATAACTACCCCTTTCCAGTTCCGATAAAAAATCAACTCCGTATGGAATATATGACTTCACTATTGATGCTAGCGTAAGTACGGGGTCTAGCGGTCTATCGCCCCTGGCGAACTAAAGAAACTGCGTCCCCCCCCCCCAGGGTCGCCCACGTGAAAAGTCATCAGAGGTCATTGTGACCTCCCATTTTTTTAAAAACACTTTGATTAATTGATTTGACAAATAAGAGGCAGCATTGGAATTTTTTTTCTTATTTTCTTTTTTAGAATTGTTTTCGATGATGTCCGATGTTCCTTCTCCGTAGATTATATATACCCCCTTTAGCTCTTTTTCTTACGAGTTTTTTTTTAATTTTCAAAATCATTTTTCAAATTCTATAGTCAAAAAAAAAAAAAAAAAAATCTTAAATTTTTTTTTAAACTGCCGAAATGTTGCCTCCCTGGCTGCTGCGCCCCTGGCGAGAGTCACCACTGCCAACCCCTAGTTACGCTATTGCAATGATGATAGGGTTGATTCCGATGTTTTAAAAGTCCCCCCCCCCCGAAAGGGCACATGCTTAAAAACATAGGATTTCACCATTTTTAAAACAATTATGACAAAGTGTAGTATTTTTCAACAATTATTTTAAACGACTAGCAAAAATACCCGGCGTTGCTTGGGTCAGTAATAATTGTGAGAAATAATCGCTACTTTCTTTTGTTTTCTGTTTTAACTGAAAGAACTCAAAACACACCGCTTTGACGTCATTAAAAATTAAGCTTCATCCTTACCCATAAAAGTAAAACAGCAATAAGTATAAAGAACGAAAGAGTATTCATTTAGAAACGAAAGAGCAAAGTGCAGTATATAAAAATTTGAAGAATTTCCAAAATATATCTAACAAAAACAAAGATCACTAAAAAAAAAACTGTGCGCTTTATTTACTTAAATAGTACACACACACACACAAAAATGCTCTTTTCTATGTTTACCTAAGTGTGCAAAAAGTGAGTTTCCAAATGTTTAAATGACTTTAGACTCATGTTTGCTCCGGAGAAGCCTTGATTCAAAATTTACATTATGATTACTTTTAATGTTGCTGTTGTTAGGCAACGAATTTTCGAAACAATGGGTTTAATTTTTAATAATTTGATGTGGAAATTAAATGACATTCACTGTTTTCGATCTAAACTAAGTTTTTTAGCAATAAATTATAGCCTAAATTGTTCCCCGATTATGTAGCTATCTATGGTGAAAAAATGGTTAAAATCCCTCAAGTAGTTTCGAAGTTTACCCCGGACATCCGGACAGAGATTAGCCCTTTATGTATAAAGATGAAGTTTCATTATTTACCCTTCGCTTCTGCAACATGACATCAGAAGTGATGAAATGCCTTTCACTGTTGCCATCAGCGCAACGCAAAATATTTAATTCGCATCATTACTCACATGTACTGGCAACGTTATGGTTGATAGCAAGCGTAGAGCGCAATATTTATTCGCTTCTTGATTGTCATAGGCTGGAATTGCGGTAGACAACAAGCGTAAGCATTCAGTGTGCCAGTGGAGATGCGCCACTTGTGACGTCATAAAGACCACGCTTTATTTTCAAAATAAGACATCAAAAAAATAATTTAAAATTAAGCGTTGGGAAAATGAAAGTTTTTTTTTCTTACTCAATGTTTTTTTGCTTATTCTATCAATTTTAGTGATTAAAAGTAGTACTTTATGCAGTTATCCTAAATTGAAAAATTAAATCAATTGACGAGTTTGCCGAAACTCTCAGCTTCAATGAGATGTAATCTGCCTCTAGCTCGGTTACTGCCTATTCCAGACTGATGAGTCCATAACAAGGGCGAAACTGTAGTCTCTTAATGACATGACCGGGCTATCCGTATATTGCCTGTAGCTCTGCCTTAGTCCTGGCTTAAAGATGGCAACTTACTGCTTGATAGTATTATTTATTTAATATATTAAATCTAAAATATTTAGCTTTTCATTACGACCTCTTATACCACCATACCACATAATTTTAATTATTATTATTGAGCAATCACGATTGCTTATTGTTCTCATTTGACTGTTTTTGGGGTGCTATCATTTTATTTTCCCACCAGCACCCTCTGCCAGCATCACCCGTCGACCGGCCTCACGATGCTGGTCCCCTAGCGAAGACCGTCTCCAGGATGCCATATCCTACACGCATACATACACACATGCATGCCTACACACTCACACACATATCCACACAAACACACACACATATACACAAACACACGTACCCACACACACACACACATATACACAGACACAAACACACGCCTACACACACACTCACACACATACACCCCCCCCCCACACACACACGCCTGTACACACCTAAAAAAACACGTGATTGCGAAAAACATAATTTGAATTCAAGATATCAAAATTCAAATTAATTTTTTATTAATATTATTGTCAATCATTAAAAAGTAAAATTAACTAAGGGAAAAAGGAATTATAATTTAATATGTATCTAGCGAGAAGTAAAAACCATTGTGAGGTATACAGTGGCGTACCTAGCATGGGTGACATCTGGGGCGATAATTTGTGGTATCCCCCTCCCCCTACAAACACAGAAAAAAAAATGAAAAAAAAAAAAGAATGAAAAAAAAAAAAAAACTTTGAATGTTAGAAAACATGAAATTCATACAATCTCCAAGTATGTTTGGGAAAAGGGGGGGGGGGAGTCTCCCGGAAATTTTTCGAAATTGTAGCTCTTAAAATGCAGTTTTAGAAAACTTTGGTAATGTTGCGTGGAGGAGAGATTCGAGGCCTCACCCCCGGAAATTTTTCTAATTCATTCTTTTAAAAGACATTCTAGACCATCTTTAGTCCAGAGAATATTAAGGATTGAAGAGGTTTGGGGTTATTCAAAATATTGGGCGAAAGTTTCTGAATTAAAATATTTATATTTCTCAAAAAATTGCATTTTCACTGTGGGAGTTACCCCCCAGAAGGGCGACACCCGGCGCGGACTACCCCCTCCGTCCCTCGTAGCGACGCTACTGAGATATTAGTATAAAAGCAGTTCACTGGAGAGACAGGAGGTCACAACTGTTGACTCGTGAGGTCACCATGACTTACCAAAAATTTCTTATTCGGCAACTTTTGTCTGACGATTCGGCAAAATTATAATCCTTCGGTAAAATTTGAAATTCTATTCGGCAAACTGAGAATTCCCCCCTCCCCCCATTTTAGTTCGGGGCGCCCCTGGCTGTTCAGTGTTCACGCATTTTTTTGCCTACGACATCTATTGATTCACGTAGTCCTTACCTCTAGCAGAGCTACAATATTACATAACCGTTGTATCAGTGGCGGCTCGTGGGAGAGGCCCGGGCTCCCTCACTTTTTTCAAACAATAATTAAAACTTTTCATTCATTGCTTGTGCGTACATACTTGAAATTAAAAAAAAAAAAGGATTATACCGTATTTTTCTGCGAATTATATCTGATACAAAGGTAAAATTAATGAGGTGCGGACTATATGCTGTCGCGGATTATCTGTGTTTGTGTGCGTGATTTTTTTCCCTCAGCACCAACGCATTGAACCTCAATATTTACAGCAGGATTCGCCATTCCATTACCCTGCCTGTATGGTTTTATTTTACATAGTTTGAATGTTCTTTTTCTTACGCGATTCAAGCTATGTAAACTAAACAACATAGGGTAAAGGAAGAAGTCTAACGTTTGCTTCTTTCTTGACTCTTTGCCTGAAAGTAATTGGCGTACTATAATGACAATTTTGGAGAAGAAATCATTATTTTTCCGAATACCGTACAACGTCGCTTAAAATTGCGTTAGGAAAACTGCTTAAAATTGCGTTTTTGGAGCTTCAATTTCGAAAGACTTCCTTATGCTACAAGCATGGTCCTACAATCGCGTTTTTAAGGCTTCATTTTCTGAAAATATTCGGGCAAGAGCCCCCGAACCGCCTTCCTTTAATATCATCAAAAAATAGTTTTTGTAAACAGCCACTTATGAAAAATTTAAGTGGAATAGTCCCTAAACTCCTCCTTGTAATATCATAGAATATTGTAGTTAAGATTTTAGGACTTCAATTTTGAAAAAAATTCCAGGGGAGAGCTAAAGAACCCCTTCCCGTAAAAATCTTCAAAGTTTGTCTACAATTGCATGTTTGGAACTGCAATTTCAAAAAATTGGAGGGGGGAGGTACACTTGGTTTCAATTAATTTTTTTAAAGAAAAAAAAAACGATCGGGGAGAGTCCCGGAACTCTATCCCTTACCCTATTTTGAAATATGGCATAGAAAGTGTAAAATTAATGCCGCATTTAAGACTTCCGCCGCATTTAAAGGCTTCAATGTCTGCAAATTTCCAAGAAGTCCCCTGTACCGTTCTTTCCCCTAACATCACCGAAAACCGTCTAAAATTGCGTTTTTAAAACTACAAGTTTCAAAGTTGAGAGCTTTGACGAGCAAATAAAATCAATCTAATTGATGAGATTTGGTTCCTATTGCGCCACCCCCAACCCCTCCCTAAAATTTTTTTTCCAGTTGCGCCACTGTTGTGTGTTGTGTTGTATATGTACGTGTGTGCGTATATCGTTACAAGTTTTCTTTTTTTTTTTTCAATTCAAAAAATGTCTTCCCGTTGTTACACAGAAATTACTTGTTTTTAATTACTGCTCATGTAGTTTTAAAAGAAAATGTGACAAGTTATCAATAATTAGAAGAAAATAATAAGATTTCGATAGTTTTTGTCTTTGTCTGTATAGAAAATTTGAATCTGGCCCATGGGCGGCGGCAGATCCATATGCAGAAGGATACACCCGCATGTAAATAGTTAAGATTTTTTTTTTCTAGTTCCTTAATTAATTTTTTTTTTAAATTTAGTTTATCTAAATTATTAATTAGTTTATGTATTCTTATTTTATTTATTTTAAATCAAATACTGAGATGTATTTTCATTTTCGTTAAAGTTAAGTAATTTATAATTTTTATACATTTATCATGATATTTTTGCACTTCTGTAATTTGGTCTTGCTTAAAATAAAATTAATTTTACTCATTCAAAATAATTAGTTATTACAAGATTAAAAAAAATATTGCTATTAAAAATATTAGATTAACATTGCTTTTTAAAATTTATGGATACAAATTGTGGTACCTTACTGCTGCTGCAACGGAGGCGTACCGCAGCGCTGGAAAGCATGCTGGACATAAACGTGAGATTAATAATTTTTGTGATATCAATCATGGACAATCATGGACATTAACATGAGATTAATTCGTGATTTACTTAGTAGTTTAAGTATTTTGTAGCTTGTCCAGTGTTTAAAATGAATTTAATGTTATTTATACAACAAATAATTATTTTAAGAAAGCTTAGAGTAGACCAGGGCACGTTTACGAGGATTTTTTTTCAACGAATTTTCTAATTTTGATGTTTTAACAGAGGAAATTTTAAACATTGTGGTTGTATGAAGCAGTTAATGGAGTCATAATTCGTATATTCAGTTGATGCGCAGCTTGTGTTTTTAAAAGTAAAAAAATTTATTTATTTATTTATTTTTTTTAAGTCCAAGTCGTATGCGTTAACTTGCCCCGAACGCGGGGCAAGTTTACGCATAGTAAAAATCCTAGCAAGGAGTAAGTGTATGAAATATTAACCAAATTTAAATGTTTTATTTACCTTAAAACACTTTAATAATAAGAAAATTACACACAATTAATTAAAGAACATTTTATAGGCATGAAGACAACGCTATATGATTGTAAGCTATAAGATACGAATCTGTTACTCAATTAGAAATGAATGGTGATTTTCAAAACTAAATAACATAAGAATATTAAAGGTTTGAAACAGTACAGAGCAAAAAAAAAGCGTCCGGTCCCAGTAAGACAGAGTAATAAGACACAGTAAGAACATGCGTATAAATGTGCCCCGCTGAAAATACGTAAACGTGCCCCGTTTGTTCTTAACTGTGTATTATTTATTCACATTAAGTTGCAAAACATTCAACACAAAATGTACTCAGCTTGGTAGAAAATAGATTTTTTTTTTTATCGCATGCTAATCCGAAGCTCGACTGATGCTCAAAGACAAGAGTGAGAATATTTGCTAGAGGGAGTAGCATCAATCTGGTATGACTGTTGGATCTCCAGTTATAACTCGTTTCGGAAAAAGGGCACTGCGTAAACGTGTCCAACGCGTAATCGTGCCCCGGTCTCCCCTTAATAGAAAAAAGTATTTTTTTAAATAAATTCTTTTTTTTTTTTCAAAAACCCGAGGGGGGGGGGGGGTGCGAGTGCACTTTTGATCTGCCCCCCTCACTTTTTCAAGGCACTAGCCGCCACTGCCGTTGTTCAGAGAATAAACGTTATGATAGATATCAGACGCCACGTGTAAACTGATAATATGTAGAGAAAAAGGAAAGAATTATCCCGTTTTGAAATTATTGCGAAATAAGTAAATAAATCACGGCTGATATGAAAACAGAAACTTCTAGATTCTAGAACATATTGTTGATCGCTATACAAATAAATAATCACACTGCTTTAACTGGTATTATTAGAAACTGATTCTGAAAATATTTCGCAAATGTTAGAAATATATTGTTACAAAAAAAGCTCAAACAAACATAGATAAACGTTTGCATATTAATTACTTTCTGGCTGACAGAGGTAACTAGTGATACCCGCACGGCTTTGCCCGTAATAGAAAAATCAAAAGGTCTTTTGGTTCGCCTGTATATTTACAAATAATGTATGGTGAATTCTCTCGCCAGTTGGCTTGTACCCATCTTAGGGTTCCACGTTATAATTTTGTATCTCGCCAATTGGCTTGTGCCCATGTTACGGTTCCACGTTATGATAATTTCGTAATTTACTCGTCGATTTTATGATATTTTTTTTCTTAAAATTGGAATAGAAAAAGAACCACATCGAATTTTTGAAAAATCGCTTCGAGGTGCACACCCCCATGCTACACACTAACTTTGTGCCAAATTTCATGAAAATCGGCCGAACGGTTTAGGCGCTATGCGCGTCACAGACATCCTACAGACATCCTCCGGACAGAGAGACTTTCAGCTTTATTATTAGTAAATAAGATTAATATTTTAGGCGAAACTCAGACTTTTTTTCGCGCAAAAAGAATTTGCGAAGACTACAGGGTTTCTGCCCTCTTTTGGTAGAAATTGCACCCTGGACCAGAACTGGATCTAACCTTCCGTTTCCAAAACCTACGTGAACTAGTAATTTACCTGAGATCAGTGGCGCAACAAAAGGAGTATTTGGGATTAAAAACAGAAACACCCCCAGACGCCTTGGTTTCAACATTGTTGCCGATCCTGATACAATAGTTCATGCACACGTAAGGACTGTTTTGATTTTAAAAAAACCCTCCAGAAGGTAATTCTGGCTGCGCTAGCGCCCGACACACAAAAAAAAAAAAAAAAAAAAAAAAAAATAGACGATACACTAAAAACGATTCAGAAACGTTCCTGAAAAATAATGGGCAGCTGATGTGCCCAATTTCTGCCAGTAACATACCTTGCAAAAACCACGAACGTTTTCCGCTAATATTCAGTAACTTCCTGAAATTATCTCGGAAGCTTCCTTAAAAATTCAGAAATCTTCCTGTTTGAAGCCAGTCGTGTCTCTGGAAGTTTAGAGTAAACTTTGGTAAGTATAACATACAAGCTTGATCCCTTCCTGATTTATTAAGAAAACTCCATAAGCAGTATTGCAAACTTTGGCCAAAGCTAAGCCAGAATTGCCAACAAGTATGGATAAGTTTCCTCGCCTGCAATTCTTGCAAAGCAGCGTAGTTCATATTGTCTGGTGGGGGAAAGTGGTCAATGGGGTAAAGTGGTCATTCGTCAGATAAATGGCTATAACTTGGAAATAAATGTTTGAATGAACGTGAAAATTTTATTTTAGGATAGGGCAGTTAGAAACTACATTTTGAATAAAAAATTTCACATCTGGCAAAATTTTATTTGGTAAAATAAAATATTTTGTGTGAATATGAAAAATTTCAAAATTTGAACACCTCTTTTAACTTTCTTGGAAAATTTTGTTTGTTAGAATTATGAACAGATTGATTGCACAGGACGATTCCTACATGTCTCAAGAACCCTTACTCATTAGCAGTTAACTGAATCTATTTTGGTTAATTTTTCAGAACAATTTAAGTAAGATGGGGTAAAGTGGTCATAATATTAGGCTTAACGAATATTGTCCTTCTAACGTCACGTAATCTTTAAGTATGAGGCAGACACAAATGAAATATTAATTTTACTTAATAAGTATCGTTTTTACAGTAAACAGGGTTAAATATACGAGTATATGCGTATGCATGCGCATATACTCGTGTTGGCAAGTATACATACGCATTCACATAAATGCACCAATAAATGCGTAGTATATGGGTATCTGCAAGTATTTTTTGTCTATAAAGGTATACGTTCACTATACACGTATATACCCGCCTATACTCGTATATATATATATACGAACACTTATTTTCTCAGGTAGACACGTATATATGCGTATGTACTCGAAACTTGAGTAGACACTTACACACAAGCATATGATATACACGTACACAGGGTAAGATGAAACTCTTGGGCAAATTCTTAAAAGATGTAAGAGGGGAGTCGAAGAAACAAGAATCATAAGAAACATATGGTCACAAACACAACGCTGACGCGCTACATGCACGCAAAGTCAGAAACTGAGGGATGCAAAACAGGTCACAAATTTACTACACAAAGACAATTTTACACAACATTTTAGATCTTAAGAAAGTGTTAAAGTGATTGATGAACTTTGTGGCCGGTTGCTGTAATATGTGCATCGTAATCACAAAGCACTCTCTGTTGCAATAATGAGACTTTTGAAAAACTTTTATCAGTCGCTGTGCCTTTGTTGCGATACGTGGATTAGAGCTACTACAGGCCGTAACTTTAACATCTGCTCTAAATATTTCTTAAGAACTAAAATGTTGGTTAAAATCATCTTCTTTTTTTTCTTTTTTCTTTCCGATTGGGCTGTACAAGAGACCCACCTGAAGAGGCGTCTGGGCCATAACCAGACCTAGTGCTCTCCCCTACAATGCATCAGTTTTTTTATGTGTCACCATTAAGGCGCTGATGCATATGACACAGTAGTTTTTTTGACGCCCAATTTCCACCAGGTGGAGGCACTTGGGCTCTCTGATGCGACATTGCACTAGGAATTTAATTTTTTCCTAGGGAGTTCTAAGTCAAACGAATATCCTAGGGATCTTTTACATGCCGCACAATCATACGACATGTGCGCTGATAATTTTCTTCATGTTGAAAATCCACCGACCGGCATCCCCAGTTCAGAATCCGGGTCCACAGTCCTGCAAGGCGAGCCACCAGCCGGTCAGGTAAATCATGTTTATGTGACAAATTTGTGGCCTGTTTTGCATCCATCAGTTTCTGGCTTAGTGTGCATGTAGCACGTCAGCGACCATAAGTTCATTATGATTCTTTGCTTCGTATCCTCTCCTCTCACACACCCCTTTGGATTTTGCCCCAGACCTTGGATTTACTCTGTAAGCATATATGTATATTAGGGGATATACCTGTGCATACATACATGTACTGATATAAACGTAAATGTACATATATACGTCTATACTGGTACATAATCGTGTTTGCACGTAAACATTCGTATATACTCGTTGCTTCCATTCCATATATATGTACGTGAGTAGACATGTACAAACACGCACTGGATATATCCACGGAATAACTTGTGTATATCCGTAAATGTATGTATGTATACCTATATATGCGTATATATGTCTACTATATACGCATATACTCAGGTATGCATGTATATACTCGAGAAAAAAGTGCATACACGCATATGATGTTCGTTTATACGCGTATATACTTGTATATACACGTGACACGTATGTACTCGTTTAGACACGTATACTGTAGGTAATAACGTATAATTGCTTATGTATACCCGCATATACTCGTGCATATACTTGTAACTATAAAAGTAATCGAAATATACAAATATTACGGTTATTTATAACGGTTTTGCATCTAATTTAAACTGTGACCACTTTACCCCATGCTATGACCACTTTTCCCCACCCCATGGGGTAAAACGGTCATAAATACATAGGGAAATGAAAGTGTTATAAAACTACTTAAAACAATATTTTTTTCCCTGAAATTCTATGTACCGTGTTCTTTAATAATGCAATGTAAAATAACAACAAAAAAAGTTGAAGTGTTTAAAGAATTTATTGTATTTATCATCCATCTCTAAGTTGAAAACCTACGATTTTATGACCACTTTACCCCACCAGACCCTACTTATTCGCTCCCTCTAGGAGCTTAATCAGCAAGGACGGGCCGTAATTGAAATAAAACCGCTTCACTTTATAAATACGTTAAGTTAATCTCTAAACTGGGAACACTACAAATATTTTCCAAACCAGTAAGAAGTGTGCATTCGTGCAACTTGTAGCAATTCAGGAAACTTCTTGATGATGATGCTTGATCTTTCCAGGAAGTGGATAAAAACCATTGAAATCCCAACAGGTTACACGGAAATACTCAGTAATGTTTCGGAATTTTTTTATGGTGTATGTCGAAATTTGTTCCTCGTCTCCGTTGAAGGTACTTCTCCACAGGGGCGCAACGTACTTAAATTTTTGGAGGGATCATATTTCCAATTTGCCGAAAGGGACTCCAACTTTGCCGAATGATGATAATTTTGCCTAATAGAAGAACTCCAAATTTCGCCGAATGATGATAATTTTGCCGAATGGAACTCCATACATCGCCTAATGATGGTAATTTTGCTGAAAGGAACTCCAACTTTGCCAAATGATGATAATTTTGCCGAATAAGGAAGTTTTTGGAAGGTCAAGGTGACTTCCCATCGGGGGACTCCTGCTTCTCTGGACTGTTAATAATTATATAGACAGGGCATTTATTTGCACACTATGCACTCTACGAATACGTTATTGTAGAATTCAGTGGTTTTGAGTCTTATGTTCAAGTACATGAAGAAAAGTTATCTTTCATTCTGTACCAAGTGCGAGACATCTGAAACCAATGTTCCATAAGAAATTTTTAAAAAGAGCTGTAACAGACCGCTTAAGAGCGGTCCGATGGGAGGTCACTGTTTCCTCCCAAAAATTTCCTTATTTGGCAAATTTTTCCGACGATTCGGCAAAATTATCATCATTCGGAAAAATTTGAGTTCCATTCGGCAAAATAATCACTATTCGGCGAAATTTAGGTTCCATTCGGAAAATAGAGAATTTTTGCCCTCCCCAAAATTTAAGTTTCTAAGCGCCCCTGACTACGTTTCAGGAGAAAGTGAGGAAAAAGTTTATCTATTTTGTAGTATCATCATAAAATTCACAAAATGCATATTTTTTCCCATTAGAACCAAAATTTTTTAAAATTATTATTAAAATTCAAAATTAATTAAGAGTATTATTTAAAATTCAATTTTTTTTATTACATCACATGTTTTTGGAGCAAAAGACGGGACAACTTTTCTATGTAATAATTCATTACACATAGATTACATCATATTTTATTAAAACGTCATGGAAATTTGTTTCATATAGAGACAAATTTTAACATAATATCAAATATAAAGACAAAATCTAAAAAAAAAAAAAACGATTTTTTTGAAACGGTTTCTTATGATTCCAGTAAGCAGTAAGTTTTCGAAAACTAGAGCTCTCCTCTTCTTACCCCGAGGTCTTCAACGGTGGATTCAATTTTCAGAGAGGATTACAAACAATTTACTAATAACTTAACACACAACTTTACTGCATGACATTCGACGAAAAAGAAAGAAAAAAAAAACATTTTCACGAATGAAAATTATCTTGGAGAGCTATATTGCCGTGGGAAGGTAAAGGGCAGTATCTGCAGAAATGAGTTTTCGAGATAGTTGAAGAAACGCATTTTGGATTCTATGCCAATAATAGGAAAAGTTGGAATGAGACGTTTTTATTTTCTGTTGCTTGTAGCAATTAAACACATCAGAAATCGATTACAACTGATAAGATGTACGCATGTTAATTTTGTAATGGGTCTATGGGTGGCAGGGTTCGAAAATATTATGATATTTTGATATATATCGGATATTTTGATATCTATCCGATATTTTCAATCAAAGCAAACTATAGTCTTCAAAAAAGTAAATGCATCCTCAAATCACTCTTTATTTTCTTATATTAATGATACAATACATAGGCTTAAAATTCTTTCCCTATTCGTATCTAATATTTCATTTTAAATTTTTATCGGCTTTAATGGAATTAATTTAGCATTAGTTGTTATACTCATTTTTCTTCTGTTAGCTACTTTTACACAGTTATATGATTCAGAAATAAAACATAAGCATTAGTCGGCGCACATTCATTAGACATTTTCTTTTTTTCTAACCAACATTTAACATTTAATTCGGCACTTTTAGTACAATTTTATAATAGCATTTAATAACAATTTTATGATTATAAAACAATTATATTACTTTGTTATATTAATGATGTATTAATGTAACATAAAAATATAGTACATACCTTTCTGGTCATTTTTAATAATAAATGAACACTATTACTATGATTAATATAACTTTTGTATTGAAAATACAAAAGTTGAAAAAATAAATATTGAAAATATCATGATATTTTCAAAATAAATATTGGATATCTATCGTGATATATATCATGAATATATATCGGCGAACCCTGATGGGTGGTCCGTAGTAATTCACTTTCAGACTATGTAGTTTGCAGACATCTGCGGATAGGGAATCATTGGTCTTCTAGGAGGGTCTAAATGTCAATCGCCCTCTCTCCAGGGCTGCCGAGACCCTAGGCTCTTGTCAATTTGATCGCCAGACCCCCTACTCCAATAAAACTTATGAAATTTATATTACTCCGATTCCGGCCTGCGCCTCTAATTTCCGTCTAAGCTGACATAATGGCCTCTCGTTGGATCTGCCTCTCTCTCTGTCGCGATTGGTGCCGAAGGCACCACTAAGTATACGTCAGGGACTACGCAGAAAGCCCTGGACCGTAGCTTAAGTAGCGACAAATCCACCATCTTGGGGCTAAGTGCCGCTTTCTTCTTTTGTCTGCTATGGTGAAGTAGACCCAAGATGGCGGACGTGTTGCTATTTTAAGCTACAATCTAGGGCTTGAACTACGAAGTTCCAGGACCCGATTAAGATATCGGAGGCCCAAAGCCAAACGCTTTTTCAGGGTCTCATTGGAGCCAGAACTTATGATTTTAACCATCGGATAATTTTTTTTTTCAGCTTTTTTTTTTTTCACTCTAGGGTAAAAAAGGGTTTCACTCTAGGGTCTTCTCCGTACCTACCACTGTTTGTGATTTAACCAGTTGGATGGGACCCTGAAGACAGCTCTGATTTTTTGACCCAGAACAGGAGCTAAGCAATCCCTGGTCCAGCACCTTCAGAGGTATCGTTTCACCTGGAGGACTTCGTGACTACGAGCATATTTAACGTCCCCCAGTCACCATCAATGAAGACGGTGGGTCTTCGACCGGCTCGAATCGAACCCGATGCCTAACCGATCAAGCTACTACAGTTGTTTTCAGCCATTTGGGGGCCGCCTAAACAGCGGGGGCTCCATGCCACAGCCTACTAGGACAATTCAGTAATCAGGCCCTGCGCAGTCCGACAACCATACAGTCAAAAGTTAGCAAGTCCTTGTCTAGTTACCAGACACTTTCAATGTGTGACCTTTTTCGGAATTTCCATATAAAAACACACAATGGTCCCTCCCTTGCATTCACTCCTGTGCAGCACAGCTTACATACACCTAACGACAACTCTACAGTTTCGCTTAGTTTAATTCTACCATAATAGTTTATTCAAATATGATAGTTTAAACATGCGTTATTATGGAAACGACGTAGTTCAGAGAAAAACCGAATCAGAACAGCTGAACCAAATGACGATATGCGATATTTTTCAACTGGGCCAGCTGGCGCAATCAAAACACTGTTCTTTCTTGTGTGAAAGGAACACCGGGACACACAGTCTTTCGTAGAGCACAAGTTACGCAATTCAATTTTGTTATCTGGTGAAAAAATAAATAATAATAACGTAAAGAAAATGGGAACCTCTATTATAATGTTCCATTGTTAATCTCTCATAACATAATAATTATCAAAAACGTTTAGACGAGAGGCGATTAATTTGAGGCTAAGTATGACAGACAGAGCAATTTCAATGGATCATACCTTTCTAAAACTGAATAAAAATTTCATTTACTGTAGAAATAAATTTGTGCGGAAGGAGAATTAAATAAACTTATTAAATTTCTATTGTCTAGAAAAATAGTTTTACGTAGAAACATTGAGTTCAATTTTGCTAAAAGGATCAGGGTATTTGCGGCAGCAGAGAACTTTTAAAAACTTTCGGTTCTGCAAATTTTCAGCTTGATTGATCGATTGATTTTCAATTAGCAGTTTTGTAATGTGCTTTTTCTGTGACGATTTATTTTTATAACTCCTCTTTCTTTAGATTAGTCCATTCTCTATGCTTTTTCAACTTGCAGCTTTTTTTTTTTTTTTTTTTTGATGAATTGATTAACTTTTGACTGCTACTTTTTTTTATCTGATGCTAAATCGACTGATTCTCAACTTTTTTTTTTGTAACATTTTCCTTTGATGAGACAACTGAATTTCAATTTTTGGTTATTTTTTTCCCTGATAAATTGGCTGATCTTCAATTCTTAGATATCAGTATGTACTTTTTTTTCTCTGTTCTCTTATTTTGAACTTTACGCTCTGAAATTTTTTCTTTTGAGGAATCTACTGATTTTCAGACTTACATACTTTAACCTTATTTGTTTTCGGTGATTTGCATAGCTGTTGTTACACAGAGAAGAGCAGAAAGGTATGCATAACTGAAGTGAAGACACTTTCCGATTTCCTGAGAAAAGTTATAGAAAAAAAGTTTTTATTTACTGCGATGACCCAACAAGTCTATTACAGAAGACTAGTTATGGTAGCGAAAAAATTCTGAAATAAAATCTCAACTTTCAATTTCTGCTCGTGAGGCTTCAAAACCCTACCCTTTGTCACTTGAACTATGTCAATCTTTACAACTTATTTAGGATCTTGAGCAACTAAACAGGACTTTCTTTTTGTTTATTCAATTATTCTTTTTGGTATCCCAATGAAAACTTTTTCATCCAGATCTAACTATATCTTGCGAGGGATACATAAACCGATTATTAGAATTTATAACTCTATTTTAAAAATATTGAATGCAAAAAATATTATGAAAAGAAAAATGCCAAAATAAAATTCAAAGTTAAAAAAAGCAGTATTTTTTCTTAACCGAGTGCGCAATAAAATTGCTCATTTGAGAATTTTTGGACACTTGAACGGTGAAGAGATTAATAATAAGTTTCATTAATCAAGCAGCTTTACAGCTGCTGCTCTTACCCATTCAATTTTCTGGGGGGGAAATGCCACCCGTTGTTGTCGTAGAAAAGAATAATTAATTATAACTACTCAAGAGGAAACAAAAAACATTTAAACTCTAGAGCTTCCTAACAGTTAATCAGCTTTTTGGAATATTCTTGAAATACTCGTTTACTGGATTAAATTAATCTCAGCTAGAGGCGCAACTATATTTTTCGGTTTTAGTGGGATAAAAATAAACGATTGCGAAGGTATCCCTACAAACTTTACAAACAAAAAGCATCGAAGGGAAGCCGAACTTTAAAAATGTGAGTACGCATAAAAGGTTGAAAACTACTCCCCTCCCCCCTCTAATGTCATTCGCTCCCACAACTAAACCTTGAAAGAAGTACTCCCAACGGAAGAATTCTATTTTTACTCCCTGATAGTATACATTTAGTGCCTGCTTTGTAGATTGAAAAATCTGCGATTTAGGTTGGTTCACTATCAATAAAGAATTTAAAAAAAAAAGTCAAGATTTGGTTAATGAGAGTAAATCTAGAAAGTTTCAGGAAACTTAGAGGTTGCTTTTTTTCAATGTAGCGAAATAAAAAGTTTCTTTTATTTTATTTCATTTTCTTTCTTTTTTTTATGTCTTAAACAGTTTTATCCATAAATATTAAGCTTCACATAGGGGAATATTTCAAACAAAATAAATGTGAGAGCCTTGTAGTTCCCACAACTCATTTTTGTATGTGAATAAGTCCAAATTTCGTCTAAAATTATGAATTTTGATGAAATTGAAAAGAAGTGTCGGTGGTTAGCTCCCATGCAAATTAAGCCTCGACACCACACAAAAACAGGTGAGAATAGAATGAAGTAGGCTTTCATTTTTCAATTCATTTCTGTAAAATTATTCAACTGACACTTATTTGGTTAGTCTGTTTTGTTGATAAAAATTTAATTTTTTCTATGAAAAAAAATCATATTGGCATCTTGAATGCAAATCATGTTTTTCGTTATCAAGAGTTGCTATATGATTCTATTCGTCTGGTTTCTTGTTTCTACAAATGGCACCTGTTCCTTGGAATCGACTTAATTAATATCCGACCCTCTGGACTTTACACAAACCTCTTTAGACAAAAACAGCATCCAACAGAAAACAAACCTCCGCAAGCATGATCCACTTCCTAGGCAGTGGCGTGTGTGTGTTGTGCAGATTTGTGTGTAGGCATTGTATGGGAGTGTAGGCATGTGTGTGTGCGTGCAGGAGCTGGACGCTACCGCCCAGGAGGAGCGGATTTCGGTGTACAATGTTGATGGTGGCAGGACCAGAGGAATGGCCCAGGCCCCGCACCTGCGGAGGCCTGTGGTCCGGGTCCAAACATCAAAGAAACATCAACTGCAGTCAAATGGGGGTAATGAACAATTCATTGATTGCTTAAACGAAAAAAAATATATATATCTACTAAAGAATTATACGGGAGATAGCGCAAGCCCCTATACATATACATACCAGTTGCGCCCGCACGACAACGCACGTGCTGAGAATTTAATAAAGTCCCTTGAGTTAATCCGCCACCCCCCTCCCCCAAGTTAGGTAATCATGTTCTTCAATTGAAATTGGTACACTTAATTTAACTTAAATTCCTAGAGTATTCCAAGAAATGCCTTAAGTTAAGAAAAAAAACTTCTTCTCGAAGTAACGCAAAGCAGCAAATGATTTCGTGATAATTAGTTTAAAAAAAAATTGAACTTCACTTCAGCCATTGCACTCAAAAGACGAAGCTCCTACTTGCTTGCGAAACTAGCAACCGAAGTGAGCAAATATTTGAGGTAAGGGCATTTTGCTCGGGCTGCCCGAGTGGGTGAAACCAGAAAACTAAAATTGGAGGGGTGTATGGTTCCTATAGTCAAAAAAAAAAAAAATTCTGAGATTCGGTGAGGGATCTATCCCCAAATCCACCCCATTGGAAGACGGGGGAACCGAAGAAGTATGACGGTTCACACCCACTGGGGAACAACAACAGACTTATGTATACCTCAACCGTAAACTCACAGCCCATAATAATGACGTTAGTAATGATAGGTCCCACAGATGAAGGCCCCTCCCCCCAACAAACTAGGCAGTAGACAGAGAAATCCCAATTACACGACACCCACATGAGAGAATGGCCCCTTTGTCTACGCAAATACCCGTCATACATATCATAAACAGACTTCGGTTCTGGTGGTAAACAAACCTTTCAGACCAGGAATCTTCCTCTGGATAATAATAGTGAAAGGAGTCCCGGCCTCGGTGGCTTCTGGCCTATTGAATATTCAAATACGCCCGGAATTGGGGCTCGGGAAAGAAGGATGGTGGCGTTGCCTGGCAAAGCACTTCCTCTCGCCCGGATGGTGAGAGGGCGGGAAATCGATGAGGAATTCTCAATTCTCGACCGCCACCAGCTTGTTCGACTAGGATTCGAATTTCACGCATTATGCACTCCAAGGGCTAATTGATATTTGATTGTTCGGACGTGCAAGAACCAATCGTTTGATTAACCAGGCGTTTTCAGAGGTAGCAAAGTTCGAGAATTTTTTGAATATCATTTATTTTGGGAAATAGACAAATGATGTTTATACATGAAAGGAAACGAAAGTCAGACTCAAATAACCAGAACCAATATTTGCTTTCATGCATGACTTTTATTTGCATCAACCAGCAATTACGTTCGTTTCACTTGTTCTATGGTAAAACTTAGCCCTGTGGGACTAGTTTTACCATAGAACAAGCAGGAAACGGAAAAGAAACTACATTCTTCATTTTTTGTGCATTTTTGTCACTTATCAACCAAGTTTGCTTAGTTGGTTTCCGCTGGAAAAAAAAAAGCGGGAAAAAAAAGTAATTCTAACATTTCGCTATTTTTAGTATTGAATCCAAAACGCGTTTCTTCAAATATCTCGATGACTCATTCAAATTTAAATTCAAATAACTGATGAATAAAATCCATTCAATATGATAAGTACATTAAGTAAAAACAAAAAAATCATTTTCTTTAAAGTATATGTAAGTAAACACGAAGTGGCCTCTACTGAAGCACTGACCACTACTGGTTTTTTACCTCATTTGTTTGTTTGTTTTTTTTTTTTAATTTCAGTTTTAAAGCAGTTTTAATTATTACACGTCTATTTATTCGGCCAAGCAGCAAATTGATTAACTTACGCTCGAAGGAGTGAAATATGAAACAATGAATTTTTTTTTAAAGGTGAAAGTTTTAAGGCTGCATTTAACTTTTTAAATAAGTTTTAAAGCAAAGTTTCGAAGACTTTCTACTCGGTATCTATTTTCTTACTCGGTAAAATCGTTAGTGCACACTTTATTCGCAGGAACTTAGGGGAATACAGTAAAGAAAATGAAAGCTTTTACACCATTGTAACAATTTCTGAACTACCACTAGGGATTGCAATAACGGGCCAAAAATGCAATACCGGTACAGTCGAGTCCCGACTTACGCGAGGGATGCGTTGCAAGACCTCTCGCGTAAGTTGAAACTTCGCGTTGTGGAAAAGGGTATGTGTTAAAACTTTTATAAACATACCCAATTATTTTAGACACTTGTAAACACCATCTCAAACTGTTAGAAACCATTTCTTAACTACACATTACTGTTTCTTACATAAAAAACTGAATTTTTATTTGTATAAAAAAAAAATTATTACACAGAAAATACTGCTACGATGCACAAAACCAATGATCAATGGGAAAGAAAGACATAAAACAAACCAGTACGGTACGTACAGTGTGTAGTAAGAAAAACAAATGCAATATAGTTATGTACAGCAGATCCAGTAATGATATTTGTAACTTAAAAAAGTGAAGGTGATGATGATTTACGCTGCGTGATCAAACCGTTACTCTTATATATTGTTAAACACACAATACAGTTGCTTCACTAGTTCTTTTATAACGTTTCCATCTATGGAAACACCCCTTTTCCTAGTTTCTTATATTAACAATACAAGAGCAGTTTCCATATTCATAATTTTTGCATTTTGCTTAGATACTACTCAGTGAACTTTTACGGATTTCCTTTTTCGACTTTTAATTGTACATATGAAGATTCACTCACACCAAATTGTCTAGTTATCTTTGACGCATTTTATAGTTGTTCCATCACATTATCTTTAGCTTTTCTTTAATTGTCGGAATTTTTCTCTTTTTCATTCTATGTTCACAAACTTTAGATGAAACAGCGCTCTTAGGTGTCATTATATATCATGAATATTCTTATTTAGATTGAAAAAAACTAAAAGAAAAATGAGGAGTAGTTATTTGTATAAGCGATGGTTACACTATTACGGTGTGGGAACTACCGCTCTCAGTGATGATAAAGGGATGAAGGTTCATTCCTGGAAAAAAAAAGAAAAGTAGCCAATAACAAAGCCGATACTTACACAACACGATTCCCTTTCAAAAATTTTCGTGTTGAGGGCGAGGAATTTGCGTTAGGTCTAAAATTCTTTACTGGGGAACAAATCGCGTTATAGCCATTTCGCGTAAGTCGGATCGCGTTGTAGCGGGAGTCGACTGTATTCGGTATTTTTTTTTTTTTTTTAATGTGATACCGGAATACCGGTATTAGAAATTTTCCAAAAAAACATTCAAAAACATAATGTTTCGTTGCCATATTTTATTATTCTGTGCAAAAAAGTGCATTATTTACTTATTATTAACAAATATAAAATGAAGGAACAAATATCATAATAAAAAAAAAATAAAAAAAATCTTTACTAATAATAAAGCGGAAAGTCTCTCTGTCTGGATGTCTGTAAGATGTCTGTGACGCGCATAGTGCCTAGACCATTTTCATGAAATTTGGCACACAGTTAGTTTGTAGCATGGGGGTGTGCAGTGCACCTCGAAGCGATTTTTCGAAAATTCGATTTTATTCTTTTTCTATTTCAATTTTAAGAATATTTTCCTTAGCAAAATTATTATAAGATGGACGAGTAAATTACGAAATTATCATGACGTGGAATGGAAGAGCGAATGAACATAGCCAATTGGAGAGCAATTCCTCATCCATTATTTGTAAATATACAGGCGAATCGAATGACCTTTTAATTTTCAACTACGAGCAAAACCGTGCGGGTACCACTAGTAATAACATAAAACCTAATGTATCTATTTAATTGTCACTAAGTCTGGAACTCATTTTAGTGAAAAATTGTCCTGCCGTTGAAAATATTCTTTCAGAATTCACTCAGGACAGTGGTACTATTAATAATGCGAGATACACCGCATATACTTGACAGGAAGTACTTCATCTTCAAATAATTCGGTATTTAATTTGTTGCTTTTGAAAAAATCTTTTTTGTGAGTGTAGGTGTTTCTTTTGTACTATGGATAGTTTTCCATCATTATTAATTCATAGCTAATTGTACCCGTTTCTTCGAGCAACAATTCTTTTCCAGTGTTAACATCATCTTCTGCGATTTCTTCTCGGTCAGGATAGGTTTGTGTTTGCTTTTCATTAACCCTTTTGGTATCATAATACGGCAAATTTTGTCTGACAATTGGGCAAAATTATCATAATTAGGCAAATTTGGTCTGACGATTCGGCAGAATTTGGATTTTCACTAGACAAATCGAGAGTTTCCGCCCAGACAAAATTTTAATTTCGGTGCGCATATGCTTGGATTTATTGATTTTTTAAAACATGGACGCTTAGCTAATTTCTTACTAAACGCTTGAATTTCTCTCGGACGTTTTCGGTCAATTTTCACACGAATTTTGAGAAAATCTTTAAAATAGGGCGAACTCTTACCAACAAATGAATTCCTTTTTTCGATTCATCGAACGCAACAATTCCACAAATGTCAGCACGTATTAGAAGAAATTCCTCAACGTTCACTGGCATTTATTTTCGGCCATAAAACTGATTGAGTCAGAAAAGAGGCTCTCGTTTTCACGGCGAACAAAATAACAAAGAAATTTGACCTTGAAGGGAGAAATTGGAGAACAAGATCTCATTCAAACAGATATACAAAGTTGAAATAAATAAATAAATAAACGAAGAACAAATTGGAAGAGGGGGCGGGAAAGAAGAAGGAGCAAGGGCAAATCTTTTTCACGGACTTCTAAGCAGACGGAGATCGCTGTTCTTGCTACCAAATGAAGTAAGGTGCCGTCTTTGTTGGCAGAATATAAGTAAAATAAGTAGTAATCTCAAGTTAATGTACCTCATCGTCGGGTAAGAGCTGCAATGCAAGCCCCCCCCCCCAGCTTTTAAAAATAAAATAAAATTAATCTTAGAAACTAATATTAATTTAATACTTATCTTAATAGAACTTTTCCACTTTTTAAACATTTAAAATAAGTGAAATGAAATTCATATAAAGCAAAGGACCAATTTTAAAATTACAAAAATATTTTGATCAGAGAAACAAAACTTATAAATAAAATATTTTAACAGAAATAAAGATACATTTCAAATTCGCTTTATAATAAATGCATTAAATAAATTTTAAAAATAATAAAGAGATAGAAAATTTGAAAATAATAATAATAATAATAATAGAACAGTAAAACAAAGTAAAGAAAGAAAGAAAAAAGAAATATGAGCAAAAAAAAATTTTTTTTCATTTTGTGATTTACATGCAGGCGCCCACTGAAAGAATGCGGATTTTCTCGAACTTTTAATTTAGTAATTTAATAGTTAACTAAATGGTTTAATTTTAAAAGAAAAAAAAACATGTCTGCCTAAATATACTCATAGTAAAGAGTCGCCTTGTTGTCCTCTTGTGTCGCCAGGGCGAGATGGAAGGTGATCATCTCAAGAACTGCCCCATTATTTTAAAGTTTTTTAACAACAACTCTAAGGAAGCTAAATTTTATTCTCATTATTGTTCTACTTCTTCATCCTATTGAGCTGCTCGTCGATTAATAGCAGAAATGCCGCAGACGGTTGTAGAAAAGACACTGGGTCCTATAAAATGGCAGATTGTATTCATGAAAACAATTTGACCCAAAAATAGGCTTTAATTTCCATTTTGCTCGCCTCCCGAATGAATGTTGAGTTTTTTTTTTTTTTTTCCAACCCGATCACACGCGGATATATGTCGAAATATCTATTTTGACGATCTCCGATTTAATTACAACGAGTTTTCTCGTGACGTATGTATGTGCGTATATATCTCGCATAACTCAAAAACGGTATGTTCTAGAAAGTTGAAATTTGATACGTAGACTCCTAGTGGGGTCTAGTTGTGCACCTCCCTTTTTGGTTGCATTCGGATGTTCCTAAGGGGGTCTTTTACACCTTTTTAAGGGGAAATCATTGCTAATGTCAATGCTAACTCAAGTGGTGTTATAATTTGGCAAACACTTGGCAACATATGGCCAAGCTTTTGGTCGCCAAGTTTTTTCGCCAACTTGGCGAAAAGACTTGGCTTTTTTATGTTTTTTAATTTGGTTTTATTTTGGTCACTATTGGCGATTTTTAGAGTTAACCATTGAATCCCATTAAAATGTCCAATGTTGGGAAAATTAATCTGTATAAAACGTTTTTTTGCTTCAGTTCGCATCAAACTTGGGGCAAAAAAATTTAAAGTGTACCTTTGCTTACTCCAAGGCACTACTATTAACATTAAATTGGCGTAAAAGGAAGTCATGAGATGCACACATCAGCCCGTTTCCCCTTCACTTACCGCATCATTCATAAAAAAATACTTTGGTATGTTTTACTGAATACAAGAAAGTATTTTAACCCTAATGTTTTCTATCATTTTTTTTAAAATACAATGTCACATATTTTTCTCCTTCAAATAAACGTAGTTATACGCGCACTTTCAGGATTTGTACAAAATGAATTCGAAATGAGGAATATTAATTAATAACTAAAGACCCAGCTGCAAAATGAATCATTAGGGTTTAGCAAATACTTTTATGCCACGAAATGTAGAGGGAAAAACCGAAATATTACATTCAAAAGAATAAAGAAAACGCGAGGGAGGGGGGGGGATCAATCAATATTTTTCAGGGGCAAGTGTACATTCTGAAATCGAAAACTTTAAAAGATTTAATTGTACTTCTTGCTAATGTTATTTTTCTTTATTTAGTTGTAAAATAAAAAATGATAATTGGTGTCCCTAGCTGTAATCTTTTCCTGTATACATAAAATAAAAACTAAAACGTTAAGTGTTCTAAGTTAGGGAGTAGGATCCCTAACTTGAGACAATACCGAAATTATTTTTTTTAAGGGACATGTCTAGACACATATACCGTGCCCCGAGGAAAAGTACTAAGACTTCCTCTAAGAATAGAATACCGTTTTTTTCAAATTGAAATGAATTAAATCCATAGAAAGCTGTATAGTTTTCTTACTTTACATGTAATGAACATTGTAAATAAAACATATGTACAGGCTTCAGATAGCTTGACCAAAATAACAACTCATCGAAAGCAGTAATGTAGTTTTTTTTACATACAATGAGATCTGTAATGAAAACATATGTACAGGCTTCAGAAAACGTATAGGGCACTTGAGTATATGTACTTGAATTTATATCAGCGCTAGTGACCGCCGGATGGGAGTCTAACATTTGCGATAAGCCTTCGTGAAAAAGAACTTTACACAGCTTTATTTTTAACTTTAACTCTCGGACACTTTTTTTTTTTTTAATTACACCCGCCCCATCGTCCTTACAGACATGAGGCGTCTTGCAGTACAGTACATAATTGAAGGGGCTCCAGAGGGTGTGAGGGCTCGGAAGTCAACACGTTTCAACGCGTTGTGTGAAATGATCATAATTAAAAGAATGGGTGCCCCTAGGGGGTGGGATTATGACTCAAGTTGCGTCACCTAAATTTGGGGGAGGGGGGTAATTTTTTGTATTTTTTAAATTTGTTTATTGATTTATTTTTCATTTAAATTATTTATTTTCTTTTCATTTACTCTATTTATATTTTTTTCATTTATTTATTTAGTTTGTGTATCTCTCTCTCCTCTCTGTGTATATCATCGGCATAACACAGAACTTTTTGAATAAAATAATAATAATAATCAAAAATAAATGAACAAATAAATAAATAAAAAGTATTTAAAAAAATAAATAAATTGAAAAAAGGGAGCTAAAAAATTAAAAAGGGAAAAAAGAGGGTTGAGAAAATGGGGGGGAGGGTATTTCCTTTATTGAACTTAAGGGGGGATGCGCACCCCTGTTCATGCTCGGGAATAGCAATCGCTTTTTTAATATCGGGAACATTTGCATTACGATCGGGTGGAATATTCCAAACCAGGGGTACAGCAAGATTTTTTTTTCTGGGTAAGGGTTGATTCATAAAAATCCTTATAGGTCTATTAGCTATCATACTAGGATTGGTAACTCAATGAGAGGCCATGAATGATGGGGCGACCTTAAAAGCTACCTCATGGTTGCGCCCTACTTGCCCCTCCCTAACTCGAATCCGGGCTACGCCTATGAGCAGAGTATCATTCCCATGCAGTGACTGCATTGATTAGGAAAAGAAGGTAGGGAAAATGTATTAGTGTAATGGACCAAATTAAATCAACCGGACTAGTTTCGTTAGTTTGAAATTCGTGAAGAGTAATAATTCATAGTTTATTTACAAGAAAGAAAAAAAAGAAGAAAGTGAGAAAACAAGGGAAAAGAGAAGCAGAGAGTGATTCAAAAAGAGGGACACAATTTCAAATTGCAATGTTTCCTGCATTAAACATTGCATTTGAATTCAGGAGCACCCGAATGGGAAATCAACTGTGACCTCCCAAAAATTTCCTTATTCGGTAAATTTCGTCTGACAATTCGGCAAGATTTGGAGTTACACTCGGCAAATTGCGAATTTCCATCATTCCATCCACCTAAAAATTTAAGTTCGGGACGACCCTGCTTGAATTCTATAAACTTCATGTGACTATACACACATAAAAGTTTATAGATGTTCAAATATGCCCTGCCCCAGTACACACATGCTTACACCACATATTCTTGCATACACAAACGCCTACATACACACAAACGTCTGCACTCACACACTCATGATGGAGAAAAATATAATTTGAATTCAAGATGTCAAAATTCAAATTTTCTTTTCTCAAGATTACCTTAAATAAGAACACATTCTGTTAATTAAACCAGCAGTGTACCATGCATGGCTGACACCCGGGGGGATAATTTGTGGTGCCCCCCCCCCCCCGCCCTACACACGCAAAAGAAAAAAAATGTAAAATTCAAGCAATTTTCAGAAACAACTATATTTGTGTAAAACGAAATTTTAAGTGGGCTAATGTAGGGGAGACCAGGGTAGTTGTTACACGAGGTAAGTTGTTACATTTGAATTTAAAATTAACCACCAGTAGAAACTGACTTTCCTTGCACTAGATCATAGCATTCACCCATCTGCATTCCCTGACGGTCACTGGAGTGCTTGCAGTCAGTAGCAGGGATTAGGGCTCAAGGAAAACGATTTTTTGAGTCTGGAAGTAACTTTTCTTTCCGCTGTTATTTTTCTATTTGTGACGAAGCCGTTGCAGATAACGGATTGATTTCTATACCACGTGAAAGCGTACATTTTCAGGTAAGTGCTAACCATTGAGAAGGAATAGAAGGAGAGTGCAACCCTACTATCCCGATACGGCAACAGTACCATGTGACCTGGGGAGCAATTTCGAGTTGATCGTAACCGCTGAAGAAGTTTTCATTAGCTGAAGCCATGCTTGATAACAACCTTTAACTGTAGAAGGGAAAAATTAGATTTATAGTAATAGTGCAGTATTCTAGCATTGTAAACTGTGAGGGAAAAGCCACACTAGGAGGTCTAGTAACTTTTTCCTAGCATGCACGAATGTTTTTTTACTTCTAAATAAAGAAAAAATAACATTTATATGCATTCAACGAGTACATATTCCACAGTTGCCTATAATTTTTAAATTTTTGTACTTATTTTGCCTCTAAAAGTTATAAAACATTGTACATCTTGAGTGCAAATAACATTTTAGTTCCATAAAAACACTTTTTACTTAACTAGTAATAATTTTAACGGCTTTTAAGCATTTTGTGTACATTTGCTTTGTTGGCGAGTATTTTCTCGCCAAGCTCCTGTGAACAGCAGATGCGCAAGAATAAAGATTTGCTATTTCTATGCTTCAATTTAAATACTAGTATGCCTGCGTATGAAATCATTTCAAAACATTGATTACAATACATATGAATCCATAAATTTTCAGTCAATAACAGAACACTTTAAACTATTTGTACATGCCCGTCATTTCAGGAAATAAACATCAAAATACATGAAAAATGCAGTTACATTATATTTTAAAATCCGGAAAGAATTAGGGAGAGGGAGTTTGAATGATAGGCCTGTATTTGTATCCGTTATTTATTTATTTATTTATTATTATGCGGTAAAGGAGTTGGAGCCAGAGTTGCTCTGATTTGTAGCCCCGACTTCATAATAAGCGCCGCAACGTCGTCTGAAAAATATTTAATGCCAAAAGAGCGATTGCGTGCCAAAACGCGACACCTTCCCAGCCAAAAAAGTCACCTGACCTGGGAAACATTGGGTCCCAAGCTTATTTCACTGAGACATTTGCTACGGCTCCCTCCATTAATATTCCTTCTCAATGGTGCTAACATATTTAAAAGTTTTGTACAAAAATATAACACCAGTCATATGTGCCAAGATTTGAAGTGGCGTCGTATGGGGCAAGTTGTTACAGTTTTGTTTGGGTTAGTTGTTATAAATAACAACTTGCCTCAGGCAAGTTTATTTTTAATATTATGTTTTCTTTTGAAAGGTGATATGGCGGGGGACTATAAAAACAAGACGGACAGGGGCAAAACACCTAAAGAAACATACCTGGAAATGGGTAAAGAAGTAATGGAAGGTAGTTCATTATGAAAGGCAGCTGATCAATACGAAATAAAATTCATGACGATACAGAGATTCTGCAGTAAGATGAAAAAATGCTGGTAAGTAGTATTTCTGATATGTTTCATTGCATGATTTAATTCATGTAAAATACTGTAGTTGGATGACGGTAATAATAATAATAATTCTCTTATTTATTATATGATTTAATTTATTGTTAATATGCATAGTTGAATAAATAATAATAATAGCAACAATGATAGTAATAATAAATAGTGTAGGGGAATGTGGAGAAAAGTGAAATGGTTAAGATGACTGAGTTTTTTCAAAATGAATAAATCGGAAATTTGTTTCGAAAATTACAGTACACAGAGAAAGAACATTGTATTTTATAACTAGTGGTACCCGCACGGCTTTGCCGTAGTAAAAAAATTAAATGGTCTTCTGCTTCGTTTGTATATTTAAATAACGTATGGTGAATTTCTCGCCAATTGGCTTGTGCCTATGTTACGGTTCCACGTTATGATAATTTCGTAATTTACTCGTCCATCATTTTGTTCTTAAAATTGGAATAGAAAAAAGAACCACATCGAATTTTCGAAAAATCGCTTCGAGGTGCACACCCCCATGCTACAAACTAATTCTGTGCCAAATTTCATGAAAATCGGCAGAACGGTCTAGGCGCTATGCGCGGCACAGAGATCCTGACAGATAGAGATCTGGACAGAGAGAGATCCTGACAGACAGAGAGAGATCCAGACAGAGACTTTCAGCTTTATTATTAGTAAAGATAAAACTTGCGTTGAAACAATAATTTTTATTTTTGGCAGTTAAATTGAGTTTTCAAAAAAAAAAAGGAAACTTTTTACTTTTTTTATGGGGCAAAGTGAAAAATACAATATTTTTCTAATGAAATATTTTCTATTCGATTATAAAACATATTTTTGATCAAAAGAATCAATAAATAAAAGGTTGAATGAATAAATGAAAAGATAATGAAACAATAAACGAATAATTAAATGAATAAATCAATTAATATATGAAGAAAAATAAATGAGGGAGTAAAAGAATGGTGATGAACAAGAAAATAAGTGAATGAATGAATAAATAAGTGAATAACTGAAAGAAGGAATGTAAATGAATTAATTAATAAATGAAAATGTAAGTGATTTAGATAAAATGATATGATTGAGTGAGTAAATGAAACAAACTATTTCACTTTGCCACATCCACTTTACCCCGTATGTACTTGACGAATTGCACAACTTATTAAAAATATAAATAAGCTCAATATTAACTAAATGTTTACTGCATTGAATGCTAGGAGGTCTCGATTAATATTTCAAATGATAATAACAAGAAATCTATCATTTTATAGTAACAAAAATAATTTTTGACTCACAACAAAATATTACAATATGAGTACTAATTTATTAAAATTGCCTATATCACCAAATGCTTTCATCTTCGGCGGCATTTTTTTCCTGACTGGAATAGACTGCACATGGTACTATATAGTTAAAATAATACCGGATAGGTTGGAGCTAAAAGCTGAGTAAATATTTCACGATTTCACTTTGCACCGCTAGTTTACTTTGCCTCATGTTCCCCTATTATTCGAATGTAGTTCTTTCTCCAACGCTGCAGTGCCGAAGTGAAGTGAAGACGGCTCGCAAGCGGAAACCATAGGTCCAGCGCCACTTTAACAGATGCACAAGTAAAAAATGTTTTGCAAGCTGAAGCTGGGAAACAAAAATCTACGAAAAGGAAATTATCTCTAACAGAAGAAATCAACAGACACAAAGACAAAAGAAGTACAAAAAGGTGCGTCCAAACAGTGAGTCCTTCGGACGAAGATAATGAAGACTGGTTCTGCATAGAGTGCGCTAAATCGTACTCAGAATTCAAAAAACCAACAAAATGGGCTAAGATTGATAAATTATATGCTTGTAAAAATTGCAATTCCGACAATGATTATGATGATGATAGTTTATCAGAATAAGTCATTAATGAAGTAAATCTGTAAAGCCAAAAAGTTACCGATTTTTAACGTGGTTGAGAATTTTAAAAATTGTCACAAAATAAACCACAAAATGTTTAAGATTCATTTTATTACTTTATATATATATATATATATATATATATATATATATATATATATATATATATATATATATATATATATATATATATATATATATATATATATATATATATATATCATGTAAAAACTAACCCCATATAGTGTAACAACATGCCCCGTGGTGGGGTAAGTTGTTACAATGTATATCTATTCAAAAGATTTGAAATATTTTGGAGTAGCGGCTTCTAATCATTTTTAAAAAAATATATTATGAATGTTAAACAATCCAGATGCATTTTAAAGTTTCACACATGTAAATACTTGAAATAGTTTAGCGAAAAAAAAATATTGAAAAAAATTGTAACAACTAACCCCGGTCTTCAGTACGAAAGACAAATAAGAGTAGGGGATCGGGGGAAATTTTTCAAATGTGTAGTTTTAAAAATCTATTTTAGCTTCATATTTTTCAAAAACTTGCAAAACCACTTTCGGTATCACCCTCCACACGGGTTATACCCGGGGCCCCGTAGTGACGCCACTGATTAAACACATATTTTTTAAAATGGTGTTAATTTTTTTTTTCTTGAGAGAGAGAGATATGGGGTGCGGCAATAGATGAAAATCACTTCTCAACCCAAGCCATGGACTTCAAATCGGACGCCGACGCCACACGCCTGCTGCTGTTCCACCAATTCGAAGAATTGGAAATCTTGCTCAAAAACCATTATAGTAGTACGAATAAATTTTTCCTCCGCTTGGGCGTTTACCTCCAGCTCGATGGGGGGATTTAACTGCGCCCGTGGAGGAACTATAAATCGCTTTTAGACCTCCGACATGGCCTATTTTGAGGTAAAACCGGTTCTTCCACATCAACAATACCTACGCCTAAATGCGAAAGGCAATTTAACTACCTTGATTATGCGTCATTATACCAAACAATAAGCCCCGGGCTGCACTTAAATTTCGACTCTCTCGCGAATTCTTAGGATAGAGAAATAACGAGAAAAACGTGAAGTTTCGGAAAGATGATTCTCAGAGCTTAGGCTAAAAGTCAAACTTCGTCTTCTGAAATAGGGGCTTGATTATTTAACGAGAAAAATAACTACAGTTGAATGTCAAAAAATCTGGACATTAACAATCCGAAACGTTTAAAATAAGAAAGCACTCCCACAAGGTTTTTTAAATCAACTTCCTTTTCTGAAATAGAGACTTGAAACGCAAACATAAAAAAAAATAAGTACAGTAGAACTTCAAAAATTCGAAAGTCAACAATCCGAACACACTCCCATAAAGATTCAATTTAACTTTCTTTACTGAAATAGGGGTTAGATACTCAACCGTAAAAAACAAATACAGTAGAAGTTCAAAAATCCGAACGTCAACAATCCGAAATTTCAAACACCCGAATGCACTTCAATGAAGTTTTGATTCAATTTTAATTACGAAATATATTCGTGATACTCAACAGTAAAAAACAAATACAGTAGAAGTTCAAAAATCCGAACGTCAACATCCGAAACGTCAAACACTCGAATGCACTTCAATGAAGTTTTGATTCAATTTCATTTACTGAAATATATTCTTGATACTAAATCATAAGAAATAAATACAATAAAACTTCCAGAATCCGAGCGTCAACAATCCGAAACGTCACAAATTCGAACGCACTCTCATGAAGATTTAATTCAACTTTCTTTACTGAAATAGAGGCTTGATACTCTGCCATAAAAAAAAAAAAGAAATACAGTAGAACTTCAAAAATCCGAACGTCAACAATCCGAAACGTCAAACATCCGAACACTTTTTTTTGAAGTTTTGATTAAATTTTCTTTGCTGAAATATAAGCTTGATACCAAACCATAAGAAACAAATACAGTAAAACTTCGGAAATCCGAACGTCAACAATTCGAAACGTCACAAATCCGAACACACTCCCATGTAGATCCAATTCAACTTTCTTAACTTAAATAGGAGCTTGATATACTCAACCATAAAAAAATAAATACAGTAGAACTTCAAAAACCTGAACGTCAATAATCCGAAACGTCAAACACCTGAACGCACTTCAATGAAGTTATGATTCAATTTTATATACTGAAATATAGATTTTATACTAAATCATAAGAAATAAATACAGTAAAACTTCGAGAATCCGAACGTCAACAATCTGAAACGTCACAAATCCGAACGCATAATTTTCTTTACCGAAATAGCGTCTTGACTCTTGATGCTTTATCATAAAAAATAAATACAGTAGAACTTCAAAAATCCGAACACTCTTCCATGAAGATTTAATTTAACTTTATTTGCGAGAATTCGGTGAAATCGAAGAACTTGATTGGTGCCAACAAGTTTCATTTCCAAGAAAGGACATTTTTAAAGAGGTTAAAAATGTAATTGGAAAGAAATTGGATATTGTTTGCACAGGTGGAGCGCCTTGCCTTGTTGGTATCAAAAAGAGGTTTTGTTGCACTGCTTGAAAATTACTTGGGAAGAGAAATTTCTGAGTAAATCATTGTATTATTTTGTTCAGAAGCCAAGTTTTTGTTTTGTGCCAAGGACTCAAGGACAGACCCAGGGATCCTTCAAGGGCGAAATTGCGTTTTTAGAACTTCAATTTTTGAAAAATTACAATGTTACCGAGCCTTCTCCGCTAAAATAATACAATATTGTTTAAAATTGTATTTTTTGAACTGCACTTTTAAAAAACCAGCAGAGGAGAGAGCTTAAACCTCATTCCTTCTTCTAAATTTACCTAAGAAGGTTTAAAATCGCGTTTTTAAGACCTCAAGTTTGAAACATTCCAGAAAATTTCCGGTTGAGAGTTCAGTTAATTTTTTTACACATTGTTTAAAAAATACTGTCAAAAAATTACTTGTAGAGCCCCTCAAGGGAGGGGCGATCGCCCCACCCTTGTATCCGTCCATGCAAGGACTCTAACTAATCAGCTGTTGCTGACCCTTCAGTGAGGTGTATTGACCAAATTCGAGCTCTAGCTCGTATTTTGGTAAGTTTGTAAGAGTTCTAAATCAACAAGCTTTTCTTACACCGAGCTTCTCCATTACTCAGACTTAACATTGGAAGAAATGTGCTACTTTAGTAAAAACCACATAATTGGCCTATAAATAACATTTTTGCCCTTTTTATATTTTTCATTACGTTAAAAAAATTATAGTGGCACGCATCCACTAAGTTGCATGCTTCCAAAAAAAGTTGGCTACCCCTGATGTATATTATAACGCTGCAAAGAAGTTGGGAACGATTTCCCCTCAATCACTCCGAAAAACGCTACCAAAATATGTTTACTGCAAAATTAGCTCAATCCATGCTTTTAGCATATCGCCATAGTAAAAACGTACAGGTAACATCGAAAACATTATTGCAATAAACTGTTCAGTCAAGAACTCACGTTGTGGCATAAAATTAAAAACCACATGAATTTAATTAAAATTTTAATGGAAAACTAGGAAAAATGCGTGTATATAATTTCATTTTGCGCCAATTTAATGATAAGAGTGCCTTGGAGTAATCAAGGAAACCCTATAAATAATTTCACCGCTAGTTTGTTGCGAACCGCTGCAAAAAAAAAAAAAAAAAATACACAGAATAATTTATTCAATAATGGCAATTTTAATGTGATTCGATATTGAATTCTCTAAATATCGCCAATATTGGCCAAATCAAAAACAGATTTAAAAAAAAAAACGCCAAAATTTGTCGCCAAAACTTGGCGACCAAAAGCCTGGCCATATATTGCCAACAGTCCACCAAATTATTACGCCACTGAGTTTGCATTGAAATTAACAACGATTTCCCCCCCAAAAAAGATGTAAAAGATCCCTTTAGGAACATACGAATGCAACTAAAAGGGGAGGTGCACAACTAGACCCCACTAGGAATCTACACTAATGGCCATTAAAATTGCTAAACCAAGAAGGCGACATGGTACAGACATGAAATTTAAAGATAAGAGGATGATGTGAATAATAAGGGAAGATAGGAAGAAGGATAAAGGAAGAAGATGATGTGATATGCAAATGATTAACTTTTCAGCTCATTCAGGCGCCCGCAGCGACACCTACAATGAGTTTAAATGAGGAAATTGTACAGCCAATTTCAACTTGAACGTTGTTGCATGGTGGAAAACTGTTGTGATGCCTCGTGTAAGAAGAAGAAATGCGTACCATCATGTTTCTGTTTTTGATAGAAATCGAATTGTAGCCTACCGCGATTGCGGTTTATCCTGACGCAGTATTGCTGCTCGTGTCGGTCGAGATCCAATGACGGTTAGCAGAATATGAATTCGATGGGTTCAGGATGGTAATACAGATCGCCCTGCTGGTTCTCAACGGCCCGTAATCACTAGCAGTCGAGAGGACAGGCATGTTATCCGCATGTCCTTAATAGATCGCAGAGCCACGTCACGAGCCCTGAGTCAAGAAATGGGGTCATTTGCAAGACAACAAATGTCTGCACGAACAGTTCGGCGACGTTTACAGCAGCAAGGACAGTCAGCCCGGAGACCATGGCTGCGGCTACCATTGACGCTGCATCACAGACAGGAGCGCCTTTAATGGCGTGATCAGCGACGAAGCTGAGTGTACCCATGGCGAGACGTCATTTTTTCTGATGAATCCAAGTTCTGCTTACAATATCATGATGGTCGCATCCATGTTTGGTGGCATCGTGATGAACGCACTCTGGCAGCGTGCATTCGCCATCGTCATACTGGCCTATCCACTGGCCTGATAGTATGGGGTGCCATTGGATACACATCTCGGTCACCTTTTGTTCACATTGACGGCACTGTGAACAGTCGGCGTTTCAGTTCTGATTTGTTATGACCCGTTGCATTAACCTTTATTCGAGCCCTGCGAAACTCTACGTTTCAGCAGGATAATGCACGACCGCATGTGTCCGGTATTGTGCAGACTTTTGTTGATACGGGAAATACGCGACTGATACCCTGGGCAGACGTTCTCTAGATCTCTCAACAACAGATAACGTCTGGTCAATGGTTGCTGAACAACTGACTCGGCAGCAAACTTTGCAGCAGTGTCTGTACCTGTGCATGCCATCCAATCTCTATAAAACTCAATGCCCAGACGCATAAGCGCTGTTATTGCTGCCAGAGGTAGTAGTTTTAGGTACTATTTTCTCAGGATCTATTCACCCAAATTTCATTAAAATTTAATCATTTGTTATTTTTAACATGTGTCAAATAAATATCATTTTGTTTTTTGCATTTCTTCCTGGTGTAGCCATTTTAATGGCCAGTAGTGTACTTACCAAATTTCAACTTTTTACGGCATGCTGTTTTTGAGTTATGGGAGATACATACGCACAAACATACAAACGTACGTAACGAGAAAACTCGTTGTAATTAACTCGGGGATCGTCAAAATAGATATTTCAGGCGTCCATACATTCTTAGGTATTTATGCACTTGTGGTCGTGTCGAAAAAAAAAAAAAAAAACCCTCAACACTCATTCTGCGGTGAGTAAAATGGAAATTAAGGGCGATCTTTGAGTGATTTTTTTTTTCGCGAATACAATACTTGCTTTACTATGTAAAAAGTAATTAAGTAAAGCTGATTTTCTTAAAAGCCAGCTCAACTCACATTTTGCAAATTTGTAAATAATTGGACAATACAGCAGACCCTCGTTTTACGCGGGGGTTACGTTCCACGGAAATGCCGCGTAAATAGAAACCGCGTAAATTAAGACCTAACAGAAGAGTTAAAAAAGGGATTTGGTTCCGCAGATAACAAAATACTTCATTTAATAAGTTTAATGAGTACTCATATCGATTTCTACGCACAACATGCACAAAGAAAACATAAATAATTTTCTTGTTCTGTTTATAAAAAGGAGCTGGTCTTTTGGTAGTCATTAAGAATTTTTCTCTGTAGTACTTAGCAGAGCATTAACGTATCCATGATCACTTGCGTCATTTCCATGATAGAATCTTCCTTCACCAACCAATCAGAAAGATCATTTCTATTGTCTAGGAATGGCTCAAATTTTTCAATGTGAGCGTTTTTGGTTGTGCGTCATCGACGTCGGTATCCTCGTTGATTTTTTCATCCTTTGTCACTTTTAAAAGCTCTTCATTCAGTGAGTTCTGAACTGTGTGAGTTTATTAACTTTACTTCTGGTAAGAGCTCTGGAATCAATCGCATAAAATGTTTCCAGTGGCCCAAGCTCGATCATTAGCACGCCAAAATGCAGTTTATTACTTGTAATCTGCAATCTTAAGAAGTTTGGATTTTGTAAGAGGGGAAAATGTTATCTGTTTGCATTGCCGCATCCGCGTAAAACCGAAACTCATCCGTGCAAAATAAAATAAAAGTGTCAAATCTTAAACCGCGTATAATCGAAACCGCGTAAAATAAACCCGCGTAAAACAAGGGTCTACTATACTGCTAATTTAAAAAATAAAACAAAAATGCAGTCGTACACCGAATGCTATTCAAACAACAAAAAAAACCTTTTGGAAAAATGAAGTTTCTGAACGTAAAATGATCGTCTCTCCATTTTAAAATCTTTAAAATATGGATTCGGTCTGGTTTTGACTCTAAACGCCTGATATTTAAGTAACTTTTCAAATGGACAACGATTGGGAACAGGGACTGTGTTTCTACCCGTACTCTGTAAACATCGAGTATTTGTTTTAGGGAAATACTTTTTGGACTAATTACTCCAGCAAACAGGTGGGCATAGAATTCGCAACAGGTGGGTGGAAACCAATTGCCGTAATGAGAGACGTTGCCATCAACAGCATTCATGCGTGTCACATTTCCGAAGCTACCATTAGAAAAGTAAGAGCCTCTCAGGTGCTCATTTGGAATTCTCAAATCGAATCTTTCTAAGCGAAATTTTAGATGAAGTGAATGAAAATTCATTAAATGTTTCAAACGAGTTTTATTTCGCACCACACACAACACTAAAGCGACGAAAAAAAGGCCTGACATGGTTAGAGACCGACAGAAATTTTAAAGTCTTACCAGGGACACACGAATGGTGAATTTGTGAAAATCGAATAAATTAATCAATAGGCTGCCATCGAAAGAGAATTTTGAGACTTTTCTTTTTCTTTTTTTGACGCATAACTTATTTGCTCTCGTGCCTCCGTTACCGAGATACAAAGTCTCAAAGTATGCCAAAATTTAAGAAAAGTAGCCAAATGTAAACACAGGTAGGAAAGATAATCTAAATATGAGTACAAAAAGGATGAAAGTCAAAAGAAAAAAAACCATGCTAAAATAGGCACTTTATTCAGAGAAAAATACGTCCACAGCTACAATAGATATTCGTTTAATCAGTAAATAGAGGATATTAAGTAGACAATAACAAGAGGAAAGAAAACTATTTTCAATTTCTGTTTTTTAAGCGTATTACTATTTCTACATCTTAAAAATAATTTTGAAAAATCAACATAATGGACAAAAAGTATAACAGACAAAAACAAATGTTTTCTTTAAAGTAAGAAATAACAACATGAAATAGCACAAAATGGCCGATTACTGCAGACACGTGTTTCGGCGTTACAGGGAACGACTTTGTCAATGTAAAAGAAATGAGCTTATGGATGTAAAGGCTATTTGACGTTGTTATTTCCTATTTTACTTTTCATGTACAAAGGTATTTATTTAACTCAAATCTTTTCTGTCCGTTAAGAGAGAGAGAAAGAGAGAGAGAAACGGTGTTATACAGTGAAACCCCAATTTTAAATCCCCCCGAATCTGCGATTTTCCCGCATTCAACGTTTTTTAATCGAGTTTCAATGTAAAAGGAATGAGCTTATGGATAAAAAGGCTATAATGTTTGTAAGATTCCGGGCTGTTGTGTCGTGGTCTGAGTGTTGTTACTCCAAACGTTTCGACCGCATCTGCGGCGGCCATCTTCAGTGTTAGCGTGGTCAAAATTTCTTGGGAAGCGACGTCCTAGCAACTGATGCAGATATCGAAGTGTTGTCACTATTTATGTGGGAAGAGCTAGCTCTCCCTTCTTTCTGGGCCAGGATTAGCTGCTGAACACTCGTCCTTGTTTCTGGTTGGCTGAAACCTGAGCGCTCTTCATTCTGGTAGGGGATTGGCAGCTGGGCGTCCGTCGCTGTTTCTGGTTGGCTAGAAGTATCTCTCAGGATAATCCGTCTAAGTGTAGCATGCCAGCGCTTGTTGATCTTAATTCCTTCTTCCTTTTTTGTTAAAATTGTTTGGATGTTTGAAAATTTCATTCTTACGAAGAAAAGGCTATTTGACGTTGTTATTTCTTGTTTTACTTTTCATGCACAAAGGTATTTATTTAACTTTTATTTAACTCAAATGTTTTCTGTCAGTTAAGAGAGAGAAAAAAACGGAGTTATACAGTGAAAATCCAATTTTAAGTCCCTCGAATCTACGCTTTTCCCGCATTTAACGTTTTTTCCTCGAGTCCCTTAATCAGTTTTGCTGCTTTGCATTTCCCGTACTTTACGTTTTCCGTATTTTTTGTTTTTTTAACCCAGTCCCCTTGAAAAGCGTAAGATTGGGGTTTCACTGTATGCAGTTGGTTCAATTTCGACCACACGCGATTCTATTAGATATAAAAAGTAAATAAACAACCATTTAGGAAGACGGTATCAAAACTCCCAGCAATTTACCGAAGACGCTATTTCATGCACCAAGAAACTCGTATAAATAAATTGAAAATACTTTGCCCTGCTTTAAAATTCTCAGAAGAAAGTGAGCGTAGAAAGAGCTCACGATTTTAACTTGAACGATATACTAAACGTAGCGCTTTGCTGCATAACTCGTTAAAAGAAACGCAATTTTTTAGATTTAATAAAAAAAAAGAAATGTAGGCCCTTTTTAAAAGGAATAAACATGTAGCTTAGTTATTAAAAAAATATATAAATAAGTTGCCTTGTTAGTAAAAAAGCTGGGGGAAAATAGAGCTGTTGGTTGAAGGAAAAAAAAAGTTATTTGTCAGAAGAACAAAGTTATGTTTGAGAAAGAAGTAAAGTAGGAGGTTTTGTTTTTCAAAGTAAAAAAAGAAATGGTGAAGAAAAATTGTAGAGTTGTTAGTGAAACAGACAGTGGAATTTAGCCTCATTACTTTTTTTTAAATAAATAAATAGATAAAAAGGAGAAGAAGAGAAAACTAAGAGCGCCTGCTTAGTAAAAAGCAGGGCTGTGGAGTCGGAGTCGAAAGTTTAAAATTTCAAGAGTCGGAGTTGGTCATTTTCCCTCCAAGTCTGCCACTCTGCCAGTGCTTGCGTAGTTGGAATCAGACTGATTTTGAGTTAAAGGACTCGGAGTCAAAGGCTCTAAAATTCCCGGAGTCGGTCATTTTTCTTCCGACTCCGCAGCCCTGGGGAAAAGAAGAAAATAGCCTTGCTGATAAAAATAAAGAAAATTAGACTTGTTAATGAAAAGAACATCCTAGAATATTTATGTAACGGTTTTGACCTTCATACATTTTCTAATGACATGTTATATTTAAAGACTGAATGCGAAAGTTTTAAAAGGTTTTCTGCGTAGAAAATCATGTTTCCTTGTCAATAACCACTACATTGCCTATTTCGAAGTAACAAAATAATACTCGTAACCAATAAAATATATTAAATTGATCTTCAAAAGTAACTACCCCATCACAATTTGTACTCCTTCCTCCAGGAGATTGGCTTTTCCTTTTTACTTCCTTTTACAAAAAAGGAAGTATTGTATTCGCGAAAAAAATTTCACTCAAAAATCGACCTTAATTTCCCTTTTTCGCACCCCCGAATGAATATTGAGTTTTTTTTTTTTCGACTCGACCACACGTGCATATATACCTAAGAACATATAGACGCCCGAAATATCCATTTTGACGATTCCCGAGTTAATTACAACGAGTTTTCTCGTGACATCGTTTGTTTGTACGTATGTGCGTATGTATGTCGCATAACTCAAGAACGGTAAGTCCGACAAATTTGGTCCGTAAACTCCTAGTGGGGTCTAGTTGTGCACCTCCCCTATTGGTTGCATTCGGGTGTTTCTAAAGGGGTTTTTTGCTCCTTCTCGGGGGGAGGGGAATCATTGTTAATTTCGATGTAAACTCAAGTGGTGTTATAATTTGGCGGACACTTGGCGATATATGGCTAGTCTTTTGGTCGCCCAGTTTTGTCGCCAACTTAGCGACAAATTTGGCGATTTTTTTTTTTTTTTTTTAAATCTTGTTTCAATTTGGCCACTGTTGGTGATATTTAGAGAGTAAAGTATTGAATCACATTAAAATTGCTAGTAATGGGGAAATGATACTAAATTGGAGTAAAAGAAAGTCATGTGATGCCCACATCAGCTCGTTAAAAAAAGTTTTAAGTTGTTTCTTATAAGTAACAATGATGCTACCTTATCAAGTGTGCATTTAACTGGCCTTTAAAAAGTAAAACGAGTTATTCTCCACAAATTAATGCATTAAATTGGCATTGTGTGTGAGTTCTACAAATTATTCCTTTTCCTAGAGGCTCAGTAATAAGCAATATACTTATAGCTGTCAATACAAAAGACAAAGTATAAACTGAAAATTAATTTTTACAACCAGCATTTTCAGCAAAAAGTTTAATTTGTTTTTTCACCGTTTGCATTCATTCATATACGATAATAAAGCTATATTATTACAGTAATAAGATAATTTCATTTCAATTTCCAGTAATAATTTTAAGCAACAAAAGTCGACTAGCAAACAATATTTACCTTTTTGACAGTTAATTATTTCAGCAAAGACATATTTTTGAGATTTTTTTCATAGCTTTGTGAAACAAAATAATTATCTCGAAATAATAACTCAGTGACGTCATCGACTTTTGCATAAAAAGTGCCTGATGTCAACTTCATCTTCCAACATAAATATGCATGTAAGCATCGATTCTACGCACCAATTAAGCTTTTTCGCGACAAATAAGGTCCACAGCGAAAACAACAAGGCTGAATCTTTTTGAAACGATTGAAATGGAAAGTCAGGAACAGAAAGTCGGGGGAAACCCGATTGTTGACGTTTTCCGATGAATCATTCGTGACGGGCAGCATAGCTGAAAAACAAGATTCTGACCGAGTTATCAGAGAGAACGTGCCAGGGATGGGAGAGTATGATCAGATGGGGCACCCCGATGGGAGGTTACGGGAGGCCACTGTGACCTTCCAAAAATTTCCTTACCCGCCAAATTTTGTCTGACGATTCGGCAAAATTGTCACTATCCGACAAAATGTGGAGTTATATTCAGCAAAATTATCACCATTCGGCAACATTTGGCGTTCTATTCGGCAAAATTATCATTCGCGATAAATTTGGAGCCGTTTTCGGCAAGATTTGAAGTTGGTTCGGCAAATTGAGAACTTCTGCCCTCCCAATAATTTAAGTTCAGGGTGCCTCTGATGAACAGGTCACCAAAACGTTTTCCTAAAAACGGGTGATTAAACAAGAAGTTCTGTCTAGAACTAGACGAGCTTACTTTCCCGTATACCCATACTACTTTCTAGTACCTGACCAATGTTCTCAAAATAGCTAAAATCGCAAATTGTTTCAAACATATTTTTCCAACATTTTAAGCTACTTTCTAGGAATAAAATATTCCTCACTCATCTAGATCCCCCCCCCCCAAAAAAAAAACGAACAAATAAAATAGCAGCAACTTTTAAACAAAGCAGCTAATACACTTTTTTCCATTAAAAAAAAATTCTTCAACAGCTTTCAAAACGAAAAAAAAATAATAAAAATTAATAAGCTCATTAAAATAAATACATCCTATCAAAAAAAAAATCGTTTCTTTTTCCCCTGTTGCCAAAAATAATTTTTTAAATGAATTAATGCACTTATCAAGATAAATAAAAACAATAAAATGTCAACATAAAGAAATACTTTTCATGGACAAAAAAAAAAAAAAAAAGTCGTCTGCGCGTATCTTTATGTAGAAACATAAATTACTTCGAGTTTATTCACCGAAAACTGAATACCTAAATAAAAACTTTAGCGTTAAAATAAAAACAAATCACATCAACAATAATTATTTCACAGTTAAAACCATAGCGTCGGAGTCGGAGTCAATCTAATTTTGGGATGAAGGAGTCGGAGTCGAATATCCAAGAATCGGAGTCAGTCATTTGTCCGTGTATACATTTTTGCCTAAGCTAGGAAGTCATAGTCGAAGTCGGGGAGTCGGAGTCCGATTATTTGTCGGGCACAGGAGTCGGATTCAGGTGCCCCTAAATTCTCGGAGTCGGAGTCTGGAGTTCGGCGTCAAGAGCTATTTCCAACAAAATTTGTTTGAAGTAAATCCGCCTTCAAGTACGGAATCTACATTGACTTTCAGTTTCCCCGTAGGCGCTAATGTTAAGGGATTTGAACTGTTCAAAATTGAACAGAAAATTGTTCAAATCAAAAAGATATTTTATATACTTTTTCATCAAAAGCTTTTTCCTACAAAGTTTGTTTGAAGCAAATTCGCCTCACAGTTCGGAATTGCCTTGAATTTCCCCGTAGGAGCTAATGTTAAGTTTTTTTTGAACTGTTCAAAATTGAACAAAAAATAGTTCAAACCAAAAAGCGAAATATGGGAATGAGGTGTCCTTGCCGAGATCTTTCGAACAAAAAAAAGTTTGTTCGAATCGGACTATTCTTTCAAAAGTTATTAGGGGGGGGGGGGGGGACAGACAGACAGACCGACAGACAGACAGACCGACAGACAGACATTTTTCCCCATCTCAATACCCTACTTTCCAATTTTTAATTTTTCGATATTTATTTAATTATTTTATATATTTTTGACTTTTTTTTGTTTTTCGGGATATTTTTAAGATGCATTAAACCTTCTTTCATGCTTTTTTCTTCTTTTTTTGACTTTTACTGGGAAAGTAGGCTAAAAAAGGCAACATTATTCAACTTTAAGTGTATTTAAAGAAAACAGGGTCGCTTATTTTTTATACAGTTGGTGTTTTGTCGCTGAAAAGCAGGGTTGCGGAGTCGAGGGGAAAATGACCGACTCCGACAATATTAGAGCCTTCGACTCGTCCTTCCCCCCAGGCTCGACGAGAGGCCATGTCAGTCTAGTCGGAAACTAGGGACCTGGCGACACTGACGCAAAAAAAAAAAAAAAAAAAAAAAAAAAAAAAAAAAAAAAAAAACAACAACAACGAAAGAGAAAAAGAAAGGAAGCAGAAAAGAAAGAAAGGAAAAAAAAGAAGAAAAAAACAGAAAGGAAGAAAGAAAAAGTAGGGAAAAACCAAAACTCCGAATAAAAGTAAACGTAAAGATTAAGTAAAATCTACTCTTTTGATATTTACTCTTATGGCACATAAAACAGAGTTAATTGTTCAGTAGGTTTGTAGTGTTAATTTTAAGCTGTTTCGATTTTGTTTTTACCCCCCCCCCCCCCTTTTTTTCTTTTTTTTCTTCTCTCCCTCCCCTTTTTTTTCTTCTTTTCCAGCTTTTGTTTTTCTTCTTATTTTTTTGGGGGGGGGGGGGGGCAGGAGCTGAAAGGTAACATAACTGACAAGGGACCCGACTTGGCTCTCTGCGGCCCTGTTTTCACCCCCAAAATCAGTTCGACTCCGCAAGCACAGGCAGAGTAGCAGACTTAGAGGGAAAATGAAAGTCTCCGACTCTTGGAGTTTTAAAACCATCGACTCCCGACTACGAATCCTTTACCTCAAATTCCCTCGAATAAGAGTATCAAAATCACAAGTCTTCCTCCACCACATTCTCTCCTTCTCTGGCCTAATCGATCCCCTGATACGTTACAGATCGAGCATATCTAGGATAACTTGGCAGTGGCGTCATGACGAATGGCCTGGGGGCGGAGGGGGGGGGACTTTTCCGCTCCGGGTGTCACCCGTCTGGAGGGTGACAACCTAAGTGAAATTGCATGTTTTTAAAAAAATATGAAGCTAAAATTCATTTTTAAGACAAAAAATTTGAAAAATTTCCGGGAGTTCGGGTGGTACAAACCCCGAATCTCCCACTTTGATTTCTTTTTTGTATATTAGCCTACTTAAAATTTCGTTACGACACAAATGTAGTTGTTTCTGAAAATTGCATGAATTTCATGTTTTCATGTTAACATAAAATTTTGTTTTTCTTTGCGTCTGTAGGGGGGGGGGGTTGACACCACAAAACTTACCGCCCCGGGTGTCACCCATGCAAGGTACGCCACTGCACTTAAGATGGTAAGTTGGACAGTCAGCGAGTTTGATCCAATTAGTGGCACGTTTACAGTAAATGCGCAAAACGATGATATAGGACACGGTGTGAAACTTTCTTGCCTCATAGTTCGCCTGTTACCTCGTGTATAGACGTTAGAGGGGGGGGGGGGGGGCTCTGGTGCTCAACAAGGTACTAAAACCTCCATCAATTTGGGGATTTTTCTTATGATAAATGACAATTTTGCTTTCATTTTGTAATCACTTTCTGATAACAATGTTGTCCCTACACGCGTGTAAAATTTCGTTTCATTCTCACAAACTTCCTCTTGATGTCGATTTTTTTTTTTCATATATGAATCATGAACTTATATTATTGTCGTTGATTTAAAAGCTTATAATTTTACTTTGAATTACTGTTATACTAGAATGTATTTCAAGTCTCTATATATCTATATATATATAAATGAATGTTTGTCTGTATGTCATCCATGAACTCAAAAACTACCCGGCAGATTTGGCTGAAACTTTCACCGTTTGTTATTTTTGGTACTGGGAATGTTTATAGACCAGTTCGAAAAAAAAATCCGATCGATAGTTCCTTTTTTATTCCAATTTAAGTCACAATCCATTGGATAAATACGAATAAAATTATCGGCTGCAGAAATTAATTTCGCGTGAAAGATCTCATTGATAAGAAGTTAGCTGTTGCCATTTTTTCTTGAGTTTGAACAAATAAATTCTTTCTTTATTGCTTTATGGCTTTTCATGCAACGGACGGGGGATTTAAAACTTTTTCTATTTGATATTTTTAGCGATTGATTGATCTTGCAAACTGCGTGAGTACAAAAATTTGAGTATA